>NW_027017725.1:85000-202500 GCF_036013445.1 Caloenas nicobarica | reverse complement strand
CTCTCCTCTTCTCTCCTGTCCGCCAGTCCAATATCTAAGAGACTGTTTGCCTGAAAGGACAGAGGGTTTTCAGTTCCAAAATCAATGTCAAGGACACATAACACAATTAATTTTATTTTATTTTGTTGTTAATTTATTAATTTTCTTGATTTTATGTTAATTCATGTTATGTTATTTCATGTCATTTTTTTTCCCTTTGTGACTCTGTTTCAGAACGCAGGCTCACAAGCATTAGCTCAAGCCCAAGTGTAGCCAGGAGTAGGCTGAGGCATTCTTCAGTTTAGCATGAGAAAAGATCCCTTGCAGGCTGGCAAAGGCAAGTCCCAGAGCTGCAGAGAGCAGCAGCAGGAACAGAGGCCAAGCTGTCCGCGGTTCCTGCAGAGGGAGAACCTTGACAAGGAGTTGTGGGACTGACCATGCACAAAAGAGGAGGAAGAAGAAAAGAAGAAGAAGAAGAAGAAGAAGAAGAAGAAGAAGAAGAAGAAGAAGAAGAGGAAGAAGAGGAAGAAGAGTTGAGTGGTACCGTGGCATCGTAAGCTCAAGTGGAAGAGGAGGGTTTACAAATCATGGAAGGAGGGGCTGGCCACTTGGGAAGAATATAAGGCTGTTGTCAGAGGATGTAGGGAGGCAACTAGGAAAGCTAAGGCCTCCTTAGAGTTAAACCTGGCGAGAGGGGTCAAGGACAACAGGAAGAGGTTCTTCAAATACATGGCAGATAAAACTAACACCAGAGGCAATGTAGGCCCACTGATGAACGGGGTGGGTGCCCTGGTGACAGAAGATACAGAGAAGGCAGAATTACTGAATGCCTTCTTTGTCTCTGTCTACTCTGCCGGAGGCTGTCCTGAGGAGCCCCGTACCCCTGAGGCCCCAGAGGAAGGCAGGGCAATGGAGGAGTCTGCCTCAGTTGATGAGGACTGGGTTAGGGAGCAATTAAGCAATCTGGACATCCATAAATCCATGGGTCCAGATGGGATGCACCCGCGGGTGCTGAGGGAGCTGGCTGAAGTCATTGCTGGACCGCTCTCCATCATCTTTGCCAAGTCTTGGGAAACGGGAGAGGTGCCTGAGGACTGGAGGAAAGCAAATGTCACTCCGGTCTTCAAAAAGGGCAAGAAGGAGGACCCGGGCAACTATAGACTGGTCAGCCTCACCTCCATCCCTGGGAAAGTGATGGAACACCTTATCCTTGGTGCCATCTTAAGACATATCAAGGATAAGAGGGTCATCAGAGACAGTCAACATGGCTTCACCAAGGGGAAGTCGTGTTTGACCAACCTCATAGCCTTTTATGAAGACGTAACAAGGTGGATTGACGATGGCAGAGCAGTGGATGTGGTCTACCTTGACTTCAGCAAAGCATTTGACACCGTCTCCCACAGCATCCTCACGGCAAAACTGAGGAAGTGTGGACTGGATGATCGGGTAGTGAGGTGGACTGCAAACTGGCTGAAGGAGAGAAGCCAGAGAGTTGTGATCAATGGAGCGGAGTCTGGTTGGAGGCCTGTATCTAGTGGAGTGCCTCAAGGGTCAGTTCTGGGACCAATACTGTTCAATATATTCATCAATGACTTGGATGAGGGAATTGAGTGTACTATCAGCAAGTTTGCTGATGACACCAAGCTGGGAGGAGTGGCTGACACGCCAGAGGGCTGTGCTGCCATCCAGCGAGATCTGGACAGGCTGGAGAGTTGGGTGGGGAAAAATTTAATGAAATATAACAAGGGGAAATGTAGAGTCTTGCATCTAGGCAGGAACAACCCCAGGTTCCACTACAGGTTGGGGAATGACCTATTAGAGAGCAGTGTAGGGGAAAGGGACCTGGGGGTCCTGGTGGACAGCAGGATGACCATGAGCCAGCACTGTGCCCTTGTGGCCAAGAAGGCCAATGGCATCCTGGGGTGTATTAGAAGGGGAGTGGTTAGTAGGTCCAGAGAGGTTCTCCTTCCCCTCTACTCTGCCCTAGTGAGACCTCATCTGGAATATTGTGTCCAGTTCTGGGCCCCTCAGTTCAAGAAGGACAGGGAACTGCTGGAGAGAGTCCAGCGCAGGGCCACAAAGATGATTAAGGGAGTGGAGCATCTCCCTTATGAGGAAAGGCTGAGGGAGCTGGGTCTCTTTAGCTTGGAGAAGAGGAGACTGAGGGGTGACCTCATCAATGTTTATAAATATATAAAGGGTGGGTGTCACGAGGATGGAGCCAGGCTCTTCTCGGTGACAACCAACAGTAAGACAAGGGGTAATGGGTTCAAGCTGGAACACAAGAGGTTCCACTTAAATGTGAGAAGAAACTTCTTCTCAGTGAGGGTGACAGAACACTGGAACAGGCTGCCCAGGGGGGTTGTGGATTCTCCTTCTCTGGAGACATTCAAAACCCGCCTGGACGCCTTCCTGTGTAACCTCACCTAGGTGTTCCTTCTCTGGCAGGGGGATTGGACTAGATGATCTTTCGAGGTCCCTTCCAATCCCTAACATTCTGTGATTCTGTGATTCTGTGATCTCTTCCAAAGCGTGACATGTAGCGATGACGAGCAGACTTTTTGCCTTCCACAACTTGTTTGGCTGCTGTGCTTCTTGGCCAGGGATGCATGAGAAGCGCTCTGGTCCCTGCCAGGCGCTTGTGTTAGCTGCAGGGAGAGCTGAGAAGTGGCAGCTGCGGCTGCCAGCATGGTGGAGCATGAGCAGCCGGCTCCCAGGCCAAATGGCCCAAAGAAATGGTGTCAAGGGGCCGTGCTGAGAACTGCAGAGGAAGGCAAAAAACCGCCGGGGACCAGTGCCAATGTGCCCCGGGGGAAAAAGTTCCTTGCTGAGCCCAGTGCTGGCCATGGGCTGCTCCCTGAGCATGTGAGCCAGACCTGGCTCCTTGTCCCACAGGCTGCTCATGCTTCCCAGGAGCTGCCCAAGCCCTATCCTCCCTTGAGCTGGAGCTATCTGGCGGACTTGCCAGAGTGCCCAAGTGCCTCTGAGCTGATGGAGCTTGTGGGCAAGAATCCTTGCTGTCCCTGTGTAGGACACCAGTGGGTGTTCCAAAGCACTGCAAGCGCTTGCAAGGCCTTGCAAGCCCTCGACATCCTATCTCTTACGGCTCCTGAGCGTTGCTCTGTAGGAGATGAGGATGGTGAGCTGTGCAGTGCTCCTCAAGAAGGAATTGCCTTGGTCTTGCCACTGCTATCCAGTTGAAAAGGATTTGCATCCATGAGCCGAGCTTGGAAGGTGGCCCTGCCAGCAGATTGTCTTGCAGCGGAGAACCTCCAGCAGCCTCATGCAAGGTTTTCTTCCCTCAGCCCCTGGCCTGTGATTCCAGCAGCTCCTCAAGTGCTTCCTGTCAGATGTGCTGGGGCTGCCCCCGGGCCAGCTCTGGCAGTGGACACGGGAGGCTGCTCCTCTGGATCCTGCGTGGGGCCTCGTGACCACTGCGTTGCTGGGTGCTGGCATTGTGACATGGGGGTGACACAGCCGCATATGTGCAGCCCTTTGGAGGAAACCTTTGGGGTGCTGGCTCCAAATCAGTCCCTGTAGCTACAAAATAGGGGAGTAAGCAACCTAATAGAGTCCCTTTTTTGCAAAAAGACAGTGTGGATTTGTTGCCAGTGCAGCCTTACTTCCAGTAGCAATACTGCCTGTAGTATCATGTATGGAGGCCTCAGGGCACGCTCAGGGCTTGTCACGCAGAACTGCAGGCCTGATAGAGCAGAACTGCTCTCCTCTCCTCTCCTCTCCTCTCCTCTCCTCTCCTCTCCTCTCCTCTCCTCTCCTCTCCTCTTCTCTTCTCTCCTGTCCGCCAGTCCAATATCTAAGAGACTGTTTGCCTGAAAGGACAGAGGGGTTTCAGTTCCAAAATCAATTTCAAAGACACAGAACACAATGAATTTTATTTTATTTTGTTGTTAATTTAGTAATTTTCTTGATTTTATGTTAATTCATGTTATGTTTCTTCGTGTCATTTTTTTTCCCTTTGTGACTCTGTTTTAGAACCCAGGCTCACAAGCATTAGCTCAAGCCCAAGTGTAGCCAGGAGTAGGCTGAGGCATTCTTCAGTTTAGCCTGAGAAAAGATCCCTTGCAGGCTGGCAAAGGCAAGTCCCAGAGCTGCAGAGAGCAGCAGCAGGAATAGAGGCCAAGCTGTCCGCGGTTCCTGCAGAGGGAGAACCTTGACAAGGAGTTGTGGGACTGACCATGCACAAAAGAGGAGGAAGAAGAAGAAGAAGAGGAAGAAGAGGAAGAAGAGGTGAGTGGTACCGTGGCATCTCTTCCAAAGCGTGACATGTAGCGATGACGAGCAGACTTTTTGCCTTCCACAACTTGTTTGGCTGCTGTGCTTCTTGGGCAGGGATTCATGAGAAGTGCTCTGGTCCCTGCCAGGTGCTTGTGTTACCTGCAGCGAGAGCTGAGAAGTGGCAGCTGCGGCTGGCAGCATGGTGGAGCATGAGCAGCCGGCTCCCAGGCCAAATGGCCCAAAGAAATGGTGGCAAGGGGCGGTGCTGATAACTGCAGAGGAAGGCAAAAAACTGCCGGGGACCAGTGCCAATGTGCCGCGGGGGAAAAAGTTCCTTGCTGAGCCCAGTGCTGGCCATGGGCTGTTCCCTGAGCATGTGAGCCAGACCTGGCTCCTTGTCCCACAGGCTGCTCATGCTTCCCAGGAGCTGCCCAAGCCCTATCCTCCCTTGAGCTGGAGCTGAGTCGCGGACTTGCCAGAGTGCCGAACTGCCTCTGAGCTGATGGAGCTTGTTGGCAAGAATCCTTGCTGTCCCTGTGTAGGACACCAGTGGGTGTTCCAAAGCACTGCAAGCCCTTGCAAACCCTTGCAAGCCCTCGACATTCTATCTCTTACGGCTCCTGAGCGTTGCTCTGTAGGAGATGAGGATGGTGAGCTGTGCAGTGCTCCTCAAGAAGGAATTGCCTTGGTCTTGCCACTGCTATCCGGTTGAAAAGGATTTGCATCCATGAGCCGAGCTTGGAAGGTGGCCCTGCCAGCAGATTGTCTTGCAGCGGAGAACCTCCAGCAGCCTCATGCAAGGTTTTCCTCCCTCAGCCCCTGGCCTGTGATTCCAGCAGCTCCTCAAGTGCTTCCTTTCAGATGTGCTGGGGCTGCCCCCGGGCCAGCTCTGGCAGTGGACACGGGAGGCTGCTCCTCTGGATCCTGCGTGGGGCCTGGTGACCGCTGCGTTGCCGGGTGCGGGCATTGTGACATGGGGGTGACACAGCCGCATATGTGCAGCCCTTTGGAGGAAGCCTTTGGGGTGCTGGCTCCAAATCAGTCCCTGTAGCTACAAAATAGGGGAGTAAGCAACCTAATAGAGCCCCTTTTTTGCAAAAAGACAGTGTGGATTTGTTGCCAGTGCAGCCTTACTTCCAGTAGCAATACTGCCTGTAGTATCATGTATGGAGGCCTCAGGGCACGCTCAGGGCTTGTCACGCAGAACTGCAGGCCTGACAGAGCAGAACTGCTCTCCTCTCCTCTCCTCTTCTCTCCTCTCCTCTCCTCTTCTCTCCTGTCTGCCAGTCCAATATCTAAGAGACTGTTTGCCTGAAAGGACAGAGGGCTTTCAGTTCCAAAATCAATTTCAAGGACACATAACAAAATGAATTTTATTTTATTTTGTTGTTAATTTAGTAATTTTCTTGATTTTATGTTAATTCATGTGATGTTTCTTCGTGTCATTTTTTTTCCCTTTGTGACTCTGTTTCAGAAGCCAGGCTCACAAGCATTAGCTCAAGCCCAAGTGCAGCCAGGAGTAGGCTGAGGCATTCTTCAGTTTAGCCTGAGAAAAGATCCCTTGCAGGCTGGCAAAGGCAAGTCCCAGAGCTGCAGAGAGCAGCAGCAGGAATAGAGGCCAAGCTGTCCGCGGTTCCTGCAGAGGGAGAACCTTGACAAGGAGTTGTGGGACTGACCATGCACAAAAGGGGAGGAAGAACAAGAAGAAGAAGAAGAAGAAGAAGAAGAAGAAGAAGAGGAAGAAGAGGAAGAAGAGGTGAGTGGTACCGTGGCATCTCTTCCAAAGCGTGACATGTAGCGATGACGAGCAGACTTTTTGCCTTCCACAACTTGTTTGGCTGCTGTGCTTCTTGGCCAGGGATGCATGAGAAGCGCTCTGGTCCCTGCCAGGCGCTTGTGTTACCTGCAGGGAGAGCTGAGAAGTGGCAGCTGCGGCTGCCAGCATGGTGGAGCATGAGCAGCCGGCTCCCAGGCCAAATGGCCCAAAGAAATGGTGGCAAGGGGCGGTGCTGAGAAGTGCAGAGGAGGGCAAAAAACCGCCGGGGACCAGTGCCAATGTGCCGCGGGGGAAAAAGTTCCTTGCTGAGCCCAGTGCTGGCCATGGGCTGTTCCCTGAGCATGTGAGCCAGACCTGGCTCCTTGTCCCACAGGCTGCTCATGCTTCCCAGGAGCTGCCCAAGCCCTATCCTCCCTTGAGCTGGAGCTATCTGGCGGACTTGCCAGAGTGCCCAAGTGCCTCTGAGCTGATAGACCTTGTGGGCAAGAATCCTTGCTGTCCCTGTGTAGGACACCAGTGGGTGTTCGAAAGCACTGCAAGCCCTTGCAAGCCCTTGCAAGCCCTCGACATCCTATCTCTTACGGCTCCTGAGCGTTGCTCTGTAGGAGATGAGGATGGTGAGCTGTGCAGTGCTCCTCAAGAAGGAATTGCCTTGGTCTTGCCACTGCTATCCAGTTGAAAAGGATTTGCATCCATGAGCCGAGCTTGGAAGGTGGCCCTGCCAGCACATTGTCTTGCAGCGGAGAACCTCCAGCAGCCTCATGCAAGGTTTGCTTCCCTCAGCCCCTGGCCTGTGATTCCAGCAGCTCCTCAAGTGCTTCCTGTCAGATGTGCTGGGGCTGCCCCCGGGCCAGCTCTGGCAGTGGACAAGGGAGGCTGCTCCTCTGGATCCTGCGTGGGGCCTGGTGACCACTGCGTTGCCGGGTGCTGGCATTGTGACATGGGGGTGACACAGCCGCATATGTGCAGCCCTTTGGAGGAAGCCTTTGGGGTGCTGGCTCCAAATCAGTCCCTGTACCTACAAAATAGGGGAGTAAGCAACCTCATAGAGTCCCTTTTTTGCAAAAAGACAGTGTGGATTTGTTGCCAGTGCAGCCTTCCTTCCAGTAGCAATACTGCCTGTAGTATCATGTATGGAGGCCTCAGAGCTCGCTCAGGGCTTGTCACGCAGAACTGCAGGCCTGACAGAGCAGAACTGCTCTCCTCTCCTCTCCTCTCCTCTCCTCTTCTCTCCTGTCCGCCAGTCCAATATCTAAGAGACTGTTTGCCTGAAAGGACAGAGGGTTTTCAGTTCCAAAATCAATGTCAAGGACACATAACACAATTAATTTTATTTTATTTTGTTGTTAATTTATTAATTTTCTTGATTTTATGTTAATTCATGTTATGTTATTTCATGTCATTTTTTTTCCCTTTGTGACTCTGTTTCAGAACGCAGGCTCACAAGCATTAGCTCAAGCCCAAGTGTAGCCAGGAGTAGGCTGAGGCATTCTTCAGTTTAGCATGAGAAAAGATCCCTTGCAGGCTGGCAAAGGCAAGTCCCAGAGCTGCAGAGAGCAGCAGCAGGAACAGAGGCCAAGCTGTCCGCGGTTCCTGCAGAGGGAGAACCTTGACAAGGAGTTGTGGGACTGACCATGCACAAAAGAGGAGGAAGAAGAAAAGAAGAAGAAGAAGAAGAAGAAGAAGAAGAAGAAGAAGAAGAAGAAGAAGAAGAGGAAGAAGAGGAAGAAGAGTTGAGTGGTACCGTGGCATCGTAAGCTCAAGTGGAAGAGGAGGGTTTACAAATCATGGAAGGAGGGGCTGGCCACTTGGGAAGAATATAAGGCTGTTGTCAGAGGATGTAGGGAGGCAACTAGGAAAGCTAAGGCCTCCTTAGAGTTAAACCTGGCGAGAGGGGTCAAGGACAACAGGAAGAGGTTCTTCAAATACATGGCAGATAAAACTAACACCAGAGGCAATGTAGGCCCACTGATGAACGGGGTGGGTGCCCTGGTGACAGAAGATACAGAGAAGGCAGAATTACTGAATGCCTTCTTTGTCTCTGTCTACTCTGCCGGAGGCTGTCCTGAGGAGCCCCGTACCCCTGAGGCCCCAGAGGAAGGCAGGGCAATGGAGGAGTCTGCCTCAGTTGATGAGGACTGGGTTAGGGAGCAATTAAGCAATCTGGACATCCATAAATCCATGGGTCCAGATGGGATGCACCCGCGGGTGCTGAGGGAGCTGGCTGAAGTCATTGCTGGACCGCTCTCCATCATCTTTGCCAAGTCTTGGGAAACGGGAGAGGTGCCTGAGGACTGGAGGAAAGCAAATGTCACTCCGGTCTTCAAAAAGGGCAAGAAGGAGGACCCGGGCAACTATAGACTGGTCAGCCTCACCTCCATCCCTGGGAAAGTGATGGAACACCTTATCCTTGGTGCCATCTTAAGACATATCAAGGATAAGAGGGTCATCAGAGACAGTCAACATGGCTTCACCAAGGGGAAGTCGTGTTTGACCAACCTCATAGCCTTTTATGAAGACGTAACAAGGTGGATTGACGATGGCAGAGCAGTGGATGTGGTCTACCTTGACTTCAGCAAAGCATTTGACACCGTCTCCCACAGCATCCTCACGGCAAAACTGAGGAAGTGTGGACTGGATGATCGGGTAGTGAGGTGGACTGCAAACTGGCTGAAGGAGAGAAGCCAGAGAGTTGTGATCAATGGAGCGGAGTCTGGTTGGAGGCCTGTATCTAGTGGAGTGCCTCAAGGGTCAGTTCTGGGACCAATACTGTTCAATATATTCATCAATGACTTGGATGAGGGAATTGAGTGTACTATCAGCAAGTTTGCTGATGACACCAAGCTGGGAGGAGTGGCTGACACGCCAGAGGGCTGTGCTGCCATCCAGCGAGATCTGGACAGGCTGGAGAGTTGGGTGGGGAAAAATTTAATGAAATATAACAAGGGGAAATGTAGAGTCTTGCATCTAGGCAGGAACAACCCCAGGTTCCACTACAGGTTGGGGAATGACCTATTAGAGAGCAGTGTAGGGGAAAGGGACCTGGGGGTCCTGGTGGACAGCAGGATGACCATGAGCCAGCACTGTGCCCTTGTGGCCAAGAAGGCCAATGGCATCCTGGGGTGTATTAGAAGGGGAGTGGTTAGTAGGTCCAGAGAGGTTCTCCTTCCCCTCTACTCTGCCCTAGTGAGACCTCATCTGGAATATTGTGTCCAGTTCTGGGCCCCTCAGTTCAAGAAGGACAGGGAACTGCTGGAGAGAGTCCAGCGCAGGGCCACAAAGATGATTAAGGGAGTGGAGCATCTCCCTTATGAGGAAAGGCTGAGGGAGCTGGGTCTCTTTAGCTTGGAGAAGAGGAGACTGAGGGGTGACCTCATCAATGTTTATAAATATATAAAGGGTGGGTGTCACGAGGATGGAGCCAGGCTCTTCTCGGTGACAACCAACAGTAAGACAAGGGGTAATGGGTTCAAGCTGGAACACAAGAGGTTCCACTTAAATGTGAGAAGAAACTTCTTCTCAGTGAGGGTGACAGAACACTGGAACAGGCTGCCCAGGGGGGTTGTGGATTCTCCTTCTCTGGAGACATTCAAAACCCGCCTGGACGCCTTCCTGTGTAACCTCACCTAGGTGTTCCTTCTCTGGCAGGGGGATTGGACTAGATGATCTTTCGAGGTCCCTTCCAATCCCTAACATTCTGTGATTCTGTGATTCTGTGATCTCTTCCAAAGCGTGACATGTAGCGATGACGAGCAGACTTTTTGCCTTCCACAACTTGTTTGGCTGCTGTGCTTCTTGGCCAGGGATGCATGAGAAGCGCTCTGGTCCCTGCCAGGCGCTTGTGTTAGCTGCAGGGAGAGCTGAGAAGTGGCAGCTGCGGCTGCCAGCATGGTGGAGCATGAGCAGCCGGCTCCCAGGCCAAATGGCCCAAAGAAATGGTGTCAAGGGGCCGTGCTGAGAACTGCAGAGGAAGGCAAAAAACCGCCGGGGACCAGTGCCAATGTGCCGCGGGGGAAAAAGTTCCTTGCTGAGCCCAGTGCTGGCCATGGGCTGTTCCCTGAGCATGTGAGCCAGACCTGGCTCCTTGTCCCACAGGCTGCTCATGCTTCCCAGGAGCTGCCCAAGCCCTATCCTCCCTTGAGCTGGAGCTATCTGGCGGACTTGCCAGAGTGCCCAAGTGCCTCTGAGCTGATAGACCTTGTGGGCAAGAATCCTTGCTGTCCCTGTGTAGGACACCAGTGGGTGTTCGAAAGCACTGCAAGCCCTTGCAAGCCCTTGCAAGCCCTCGACATCCTATCTCTTACGGCTCCTGAGCGTTGCTCTGTAGGAGATGAGGATGGTGAGCTGTGCAGTGCTCCTCAAGAAGGAATTGCCTTGGTCTTGCCACTGCTATCCAGTTGAAAAGGATTTGCATCCATGAGCCGAGCTTGGAAGGTGGCCCTGCCAGCACATTGTCTTGCAGCGGAGAACCTCCAGCAGCCTCATGCAAGGTTTGCTTCCCTCAGCCCCTGGCCTGTGATTCCAGCAGCTCCTCAAGTGCTTCCTGTCAGATGTGCTGGGGCTGCCCCCGGGCCAGCTCTGGCAGTGGACAAGGGAGGCTGCTCCTCTGGATCCTGCGTGGGGCCTGGTGACCACTGCGTTGCCGGGTGCTGGCATTGTGACATGGGGGTGACACAGCCGCATATGTGCAGCCCTTTGGAGGAAGCCTTTGGGGTGCTGGCTCCAAATCAGTCCCTGTACCTACAAAATAGGGGAGTAAGCAACCTCATAGAGTCCCTTTTTTGCAAAAAGACAGTGTGGATTTGTTGCCAGTGCAGCCTTCCTTCCAGTAGCAATACTGCCTGTAGTATCATGTATGGAGGCCTCAGAGCTCGCTCAGGACTTGTCACGCAGAACTGCAGGCCTGACAGAGCAGAACTGCTCTCCTCTCCTCTCCTCTCCTCTCCTCTTCTCTCCTGTCCGCCAGTCCAATATCTAAGAGACTGTTTGCCTGAAAGGACAGAGGGTTTTCAGTTCCAAAATCAATGTCAAGGACACATAACACAATTAATTTTATTTTATTTTGTTGTTAATTTATTAATTTTCTTGATTTTATGTTAATTCATGTTATGTTATTTCATGTCATTTTTTTTCCCTTTGTGACTCTGTTTCAGAACGCAGGCTCACAAGCATTAGCTCAAGCCCAAGTGTAGCCAGGAGTAGGCTGAGGCATTCTTCAGTTTAGCATGAGAAAAGATCCCTTGCAGGCTGGCAAAGGCAAGTCCCAGAGCTGCAGAGAGCAGCAGCAGGAACAGAGGCCAAGCTGTCCGCGGTTCCTGCAGAGGGAGAACCTTGACAAGGAGTTGTGGGACTGACCATGCACAAAAGAGGAGGAAGAAGAAAAGAAGAAGAAGAAGAAGAAGAAGAAGAAGAAGAAGAAGAAGAAGAAGAAGAGGAAGAAGAGGAAGAAGAGTTGAGTGGTACCGTGGCATCGTAAGCTCAAGTGGAAGAGGAGGGTTTACAAATCATGGAAGGAGGGGCTGGCCACTTGGGAAGAATATAAGGCTGTTGTCAGAGGATGTAGGGAGGCAACTAGGAAAGCTAAGGCCTCCTTAGAGTTAAACCTGGCGAGAGGGGTCAAGGACAACAGGAAGAGGTTCTTCAAATACATGGCAGATAAAACTAACACCAGAGGCAATGTAGGCCCACTGATGAACGGGGTGGGTGCCCTGGTGACAGAAGATACAGAGAAGGCAGAATTACTGAATGCCTTCTTTGTCTCTGTCTACTCTGCCGGAGGCTGTCCTGAGGAGCCCCGTACCCCTGAGGCCCCAGAGGAAGGCAGGGCAATGGAGGAGTCTGCCTCAGTTGATGAGGACTGGGTTAGGGAGCAATTAAGCAATCTGGACATCCATAAATCCATGGGTCCAGATGGGATGCACCCGCGGGTGCTGAGGGAGCTGGCTGAAGTCATTGCTGGACCGCTCTCCATCATCTTTGCCAAGTCTTGGGAAACGGGAGAGGTGCCTGAGGACTGGAGGAAAGCAAATGTCACTCCGGTCTTCAAAAAGGGCAAGAAGGAGGACCCGGGCAACTATAGACTGGTCAGCCTCACCTCCATCCCTGGGAAAGTGATGGAACACCTTATCCTTGGTGCCATCTTAAGACATATCAAGGATAAGAGGGTCATCAGAGACAGTCAACATGGCTTCACCAAGGGGAAGTCGTGTTTGACCAACCTCATAGCCTTTTATGAAGACGTAACAAGGTGGATTGACGATGGCAGAGCAGTGGATGTGGTCTACCTTGACTTCAGCAAAGCATTTGACACCGTCTCCCACAGCATCCTCACGGCAAAACTGAGGAAGTGTGGACTGGATGATCGGGTAGTGAGGTGGACTGCAAACTGGCTGAAGGAGAGAAGCCAGAGAGTTGTGATCAATGGAGCGGAGTCTGGTTGGAGGCCTGTATCTAGTGGAGTGCCTCAAGGGTCAGTTCTGGGACCAATACTGTTCAATATATTCATCAATGACTTGGATGAGGGAATTGAGTGTACTATCAGCAAGTTTGCTGATGACACCAAGCTGGGAGGAGTGGCTGACACGCCAGAGGGCTGTGCTGCCATCCAGCGAGATCTGGACAGGCTGGAGAGTTGGGTGGGGAAAAATTTAATGAAATATAACAAGGGGAAATGTAGAGTCTTGCATCTAGGCAGGAACAACCCCAGGTTCCACTACAGGTTGGGGAATGACCTATTAGAGAGCAGTGTAGGGGAAAGGGACCTGGGGGTCCTGGTGGACAGCAGGATGACCATGAGCCAGCACTGTGCCCTTGTGGCCAAGAAGGCCAATGGCATCCTGGGGTGTATTAGAAGGGGAGTGGTTAGTAGGTCCAGAGAGGTTCTCCTTCCCCTCTACTCTGCCCTAGTGAGACCTCATCTGGAATATTGTGTCCAGTTCTGGGCCCCTCAGTTCAAGAAGGACAGGGAACTGCTGGAGAGAGTCCAGCGCAGGGCCACAAAGATGATTAAGGGAGTGGAGCATCTCCCTTATGAGGAAAGGCTGAGGGAGCTGGGTCTCTTTAGCTTGGAGAAGAGGAGACTGAGGGGTGACCTCATCAATGTTTATAAATATATAAAGGGTGGGTGTCACGAGGATGGAGCCAGGCTCTTCTCGGTGACAACCAACAGTAAGACAAGGGGTAATGGGTTCAAGCTGGAACACAAGAGGTTCCACTTAAATGTGAGAAGAAACTTCTTCTCAGTGAGGGTGACAGAACACTGGAACAGGCTGCCCAGGGGGGTTGTGGATTCTCCTTCTCTGGAGACATTCAAAACCCGCCTGGACGCCTTCCTGTGTAACCTCACCTAGGTGTTCCTTCTCTGGCAGGGGGATTGGACTAGATGATCTTTCGAGGTCCCTTCCAATCCCTAACATTCTGTGATTCTGTGATTCTGTGATCTCTTCCAAAGCGTGACATGTAGCGATGACGAGCAGACTTTTTGCCTTCCACAACTTGTTTGGCTGCTGTGCTTCTTGGCCAGGGATGCATGAGAAGCGCTCTGGTCCCTGCCAGGCGCTTGTGTTAGCTGCAGGGAGAGCTGAGAAGTGGCAGCTGCGGCTGCCAGCATGGTGGAGCATGAGCAGCCGGCTCCCAGGCCAAATGGCCCAAAGAAATGGTGTCAAGGGGCCGTGCTGAGAACTGCAGAGGAAGGCAAAAAACCGCCGGGGACCAGTGCCAATGTGCCGCGGGGGAAAAAGTTCCTTGCTGAGCCCAGTGCTGGCCATGGGCTGTTCCCTGAGCATGTGAGCCAGACCTGGCTCCTTGTCCCACAGGCTGCTCATGCTTCCCAGGAGCTGCCCAAGCCCTATCCTCCCTTGAGCTGGAGCTATCTGGCGGACTTGCCAGAGTGCCCAAGTGCCTCTGAGCTGATAGACCTTGTGGGCAAGAATCCTTGCTGTCCCTGTGTAGGACACCAGTGGGTGTTCGAAAGCACTGCAAGCCCTTGCAAGCCCTTGCAAGCCCTCGACATCCTATCTCTTACGGCTCCTGAGCGTTGCTCTGTAGGAGATGAGGATGGTGAGCTGTGCAGTGCTCCTCAAGAAGGAATTGCCTTGGTCTTGCCACTGCTATCCAGTTGAAAAGGATTTGCATCCATGAGCCGAGCTTGGAAGGTGGCCCTGCCAGCACATTGTCTTGCAGCGGAGAACCTCCAGCAGCCTCATGCAAGGTTTGCTTCCCTCAGCCCCTGGCCTGTGATTCCAGCAGCTCCTCAAGTGCTTCCTGTCAGATGTGCTGGGGCTGCCCCCGGGCCAGCTCTGGCAGTGGACAAGGGAGGCTGCTCCTCTGGATCCTGCGTGGGGCCTGGTGACCACTGCGTTGCCGGGTGCTGGCATTGTGACATGGGGGTGACACAGCCGCATATGTGCAGCCCTTTGGAGGAAGCCTTTGGGGTGCTGGCTCCAAATCAGTCCCTGTACCTACAAAATAGGGGAGTAAGCAACCTCATAGAGTCCCTTTTTTGCAAAAAGACAGTGTGGATTTGTTGCCAGTGCAGCCTTACTTCCAGTAGCAATACTGCCTGTAGTATCATGTATGGAGGCCTCAGGGCACGCTCAGGGCTTGTCACGCAGAACTGCAGGCCTGACAGAGCAGAACTGCTCTCCTCTCCTCTCCTCTTCTCTCCTCTCCTCTCCTCTTCTCTCCTGTCCGCCAGTCCAATATCTAAGAGACTGTTTGCCTGAAAGGACAGAGGGCTTTCAGTTCCAAAATCAATTTCAAGGACACATAACAAAATGAATTTTATTTTATTTTGTTGTTAATTTAGTAATTTTCTTGATTTTATGTTAATTCATGTGATGTTTCTTCGTGTCATTTTTTTTCCCTTTGTGACTCTGTTTCAGAAGCCAGGCTCACAAGCATTAGCTCAAGCCCAAGTGCAGCCAGGAGTAGGCTGAGGCATTCTTCAGTTTAGCCTGAGAAAAGATCCCTTGCAGGCTGGCAAAGGCAAGTCCCAGAGCTGCAGAGAGCAGCAGCAGGAATAGAGGCCAAGCTGTCCGCGGTTCCTGCAGAGGGAGAACCTTGACAAGGAGTTGTGGGACTGACCATGCACAAAAGGGGAGGAAGAACAAGAAGAAGAAGAAGAAGAAGAAGAAGAAGAAGAAGAGGAAGAAGAGGAAGAAGAGGTGAGTGGTACCGTGGCATCTCTTCCAAAGCGTGACATGTAGCGATGACGAGCAGACTTTTTGCCTTCCACAACTTGTTTGGCTGCTGTGCTTCTTGGCCAGGGATGCATGAGAAGCGCTCTGGTCCCTGCCAGGCGCTTGTGTTACCTGCAGGGAGAGCTGAGAAGTGGCAGCTGCGGCTGCCAGCATGGTGGAGCATGAGCAGCCGGCTCCCAGGCCAAATGGCCCAAAGAAATGGTGGCAAGGGGCGGTGCTGAGAAGTGCAGAGGAGGGCAAAAAACCGCCGGGGACCAGTGCCAATGTGCCCCGGGGGAAAAAGTTCCTTGCTGAGCCCAGTGCTGGCCATGGGCTGTTCCCTGAGCATGTGAGCCAGACCTGGCTCCTTGTCCCACAGGCTGCTCATGCTTCCCAGGAGCTGCCCAAGCCCTATCCTCCCTTGAGCTGGAGCTATCTGGCGGACTTGCCAGAGTGCCCAAGTGCCTCTGAGCTGATAGACCTTGTGGGCAAGAATCCTTGCTGTCCCTGTGTAGGACACCAGTGGGTGTTCGAAAGCACTGCAAGCCCTTGCAAGCCCTTGCAAGCCCTCGACATCCTATCTCTTACGGCTCCTGAGCGTTGCTCTGTAGGAGATGAGGATGGTGAGCTGTGCAGTGCTCCTCAAGAAGGAATTGCCTTGGTCTTGCCACTGCTATCCAGTTGAAAAGGATTTGCATCCATGAGCCGAGCTTGGAAGGTGGCCCTGCCAGCACATTGTCTTGCAGCGGAGAACCTCCAGCAGCCTCATGCAAGGTTTTCTTCCCTCAGCCCCTGGCCTGTGATTCCAGCAGCTCCTCAAGTGCTTCCTGTCAGATGTGCTGGGGCTGCCCCCGGGCCAGCTCTGGCAGTGGACAAGGGAGGCTGCTCCTCTGGATCCTGCGTGGGGCCTGGTGACCACTGCGTTGCCGGGTGCTGGCATTGTGACATGGGGGTGACACAGCCGCATATGTGCAGCCCTTTGGAGGAAGCCTTTGGGGTGCTGGCTCCAAATCAGTCCCTGTACCTACAAAATAGGGGAGTAAGCAACCTCATAGAGTCCCTTTTTTGCAAAAAGACAGTGTGGATTTGTTGCCAGTGCAGCCTTCCTTCCAGTAGCAATACTGCCTGTAGTATCATGTATGGAGGCCTCAGAGCTCGCTCAGGGCTTGTCACGCAGAACTGCAGGCCTGACAGAGCAGAACTGCTCTCCTCTCCTCTCCTCTCCTCTCCTCTTCTCTCCTGTCCGCCAGTCCAATATCTAAGAGACTGTTTGCCTGAAAGGACAGAGGGTTTTCAGTTCCAAAATCAATGTCAAGGACACATAACACAATTAATTTTATTTTATTTTGTTGTTAATTTATTAATTTTCTTGATTTTATGTTAATTCATGTTATGTTATTTCATGTCATTTTTTTTCCCTTTGTGACTCTGTTTCAGAACGCAGGCTCACAAGCATTAGCTCAAGCCCAAGTGTAGCCAGGAGTAGGCTGAGGCATTCTTCAGTTTAGCATGAGAAAAGATCCCTTGCAGGCTGGCAAAGGCAAGTCCCAGAGCTGCAGAGAGCAGCAGCAGGAACAGAGGCCAAGCTGTCCGCGGTTCCTGCAGAGGGAGAACCTTGACAAGGAGTTGTGGGACTGACCATGCACAAAAGAGGAGGAAGAAGAAAAGAAGAAGAAGAAGAAGAAGAAGAAGAAGAAGAAGAAGAAGAAGAAGAAGAAGAGGAAGAAGAGGAAGAAGAGTTGAGTGGTACCGTGGCATCGTAAGCTCAAGTGGAAGAGGAGGGTTTACAAATCATGGAAGGAGGGGCTGGCCACTTGGGAAGAATATAAGGCTGTTGTCAGAGGATGTAGGGAGGCAACTAGGAAAGCTAAGGCCTCCTTAGAGTTAAACCTGGCGAGAGGGGTCAAGGACAACAGGAAGAGGTTCTTCAAATACATGGCAGATAAAACTAACACCAGAGGCAATGTAGGCCCACTGATGAACGGGGTGGGTGCCCTGGTGACAGAAGATACAGAGAAGGCAGAATTACTGAATGCCTTCTTTGTCTCTGTCTACTCTGCCGGAGGCTGTCCTGAGGAGCCCCGTACCCCTGAGGCCCCAGAGGAAGGCAGGGCAATGGAGGAGTCTGCCTCAGTTGATGAGGACTGGGTTAGGGAGCAATTAAGCAATCTGGACATCCATAAATCCATGGGTCCAGATGGGATGCACCCGCGGGTGCTGAGGGAGCTGGCTGAAGTCATTGCTGGACCGCTCTCCATCATCTTTGCCAAGTCTTGGGAAACGGGAGAGGTGCCTGAGGACTGGAGGAAAGCAAATGTCACTCCGGTCTTCAAAAAGGGCAAGAAGGAGGACCCGGGCAACTATAGACTGGTCAGCCTCACCTCCATCCCTGGGAAAGTGATGGAACACCTTATCCTTGGTGCCATCTTAAGACATATCAAGGATAAGAGGGTCATCAGAGACAGTCAACATGGCTTCACCAAGGGGAAGTCGTGTTTGACCAACCTCATAGCCTTTTATGAAGACGTAACAAGGTGGATTGACGATGGCAGAGCAGTGGATGTGGTCTACCTTGACTTCAGCAAAGCATTTGACACCGTCTCCCACAGCATCCTCACGGCAAAACTGAGGAAGTGTGGACTGGATGATCGGGTAGTGAGGTGGACTGCAAACTGGCTGAAGGAGAGAAGCCAGAGAGTTGTGATCAATGGAGCGGAGTCTGGTTGGAGGCCTGTATCTAGTGGAGTGCCTCAAGGGTCAGTTCTGGGACCAATACTGTTCAATATATTCATCAATGACTTGGATGAGGGAATTGAGTGTACTATCAGCAAGTTTGCTGATGACACCAAGCTGGGAGGAGTGGCTGACACGCCAGAGGGCTGTGCTGCCATCCAGCGAGATCTGGACAGGCTGGAGAGTTGGGTGGGGAAAAATTTAATGAAATATAACAAGGGGAAATGTAGAGTCTTGCATCTAGGCAGGAACAACCCCAGGTTCCACTACAGGTTGGGGAATGACCTATTAGAGAGCAGTGTAGGGGAAAGGGACCTGGGGGTCCTGGTGGACAGCAGGATGACCATGAGCCAGCACTGTGCCCTTGTGGCCAAGAAGGCCAATGGCATCCTGGGGTGTATTAGAAGGGGAGTGGTTAGTAGGTCCAGAGAGGTTCTCCTTCCCCTCTACTCTGCCCTAGTGAGACCTCATCTGGAATATTGTGTCCAGTTCTGGGCCCCTCAGTTCAAGAAGGACAGGGAACTGCTGGAGAGAGTCCAGCGCAGGGCCACAAAGATGATTAAGGGAGTGGAGCATCTCCCTTATGAGGAAAGGCTGAGGGAGCTGGGTCTCTTTAGCTTGGAGAAGAGGAGACTGAGGGGTGACCTCATCAATGTTTATAAATATATAAAGGGTGGGTGTCACGAGGATGGAGCCAGGCTCTTCTCGGTGACAACCAACAGTAAGACAAGGGGTAATGGGTTCAAGCTGGAACACAAGAGGTTCCACTTAAATGTGAGAAGAAACTTCTTCTCAGTGAGGGTGACAGAACACTGGAACAGGCTGCCCAGGGGGGTTGTGGATTCTCCTTCTCTGGAGACATTCAAAACCCGCCTGGACGCCTTCCTGTGTAACCTCACCTAGGTGTTCCTTCTCTGGCAGGGGGATTGGACTAGATGATCTTTCGAGGTCCCTTCCAATCCCTAACATTCTGTGATTCTGTGATTCTGTGATCTCTTCCAAAGCGTGACATGTAGCGATGACGAGCAGACTTTTTGCCTTCCACAACTTGTTTGGCTGCTGTGCTTCTTGGCCAGGGATGCATGAGAAGCGCTCTGGTCCCTGCCAGGCGCTTGTGTTAGCTGCAGGGAGAGCTGAGAAGTGGCAGCTGCGGCTGCCAGCATGGTGGAGCATGAGCAGCCGGCTCCCAGGCCAAATGGCCCAAAGAAATGGTGTCAAGGGGCCGTGCTGAGAACTGCAGAGGAAGGCAAAAAACCGCCGGGGACCAGTGCCAATGTGCCCCGGGGGAAAAAGTTCCTTGCTGAGCCCAGTGCTGGCCATGGGCTGCTCCCTGAGCATGTGAGCCAGACCTGGCTCCTTGTCCCACAGGCTGCTCATGCTTCCCAGGAGCTGCCCAAGCCCTATCCTCCCTTGAGCTGGAGCTATCTGGCGGACTTGCCAGAGTGCCCAAGTGCCTCTGAGCTGATGGAGCTTGTGGGCAAGAATCCTTGCTGTCCCTGTGTAGGACACCAGTGGGTGTTCCAAAGCACTGCAAGCGCTTGCAAGGCCTTGCAAGCCCTCGACATCCTATCTCTTACGGCTCCTGAGCGTTGCTCTGTAGGAGATGAGGATGGTGAGCTGTGCAGTGCTCCTCAAGAAGGAATTGCCTTGGTCTTGCCACTGCTATCCAGTTGAAAAGGATTTGCATCCATGAGCCGAGCTTGGAAGGTGGCCCTGCCAGCAGATTGTCTTGCAGCGGAGAACCTCCAGCAGCCTCATGCAAGGTTTTCTTCCCTCAGCCCCTGGCCTGTGATTCCAGCAGCTCCTCAAGTGCTTCCTGTCAGATGTGCTGGGGCTGCCCCCGGGCCAGCTCTGGCAGTGGACACGGGAGGCTGCTCCTCTGGATCCTGCGTGGGGCCTCGTGACCACTGCGTTGCCGGGTGCTGGCATTGTGACATGGGGGTGACACAGCCGCATATGTGCAGCCCTTTGGAGGAAGCCTTTGGGGTGCTGGCTCCAAATCAGTCCCTGTAGCTACAAAATAGGGGAGTAAGCAACCTAATAGAGCCCCTTTTTTGCAAAAAGACAGTGTGGATTTGTTGCCAGTGCAGCCTTACTTCCAGTAGCAATACTGCCTGTAGTATCATGTATGGAGGCCTCAGGGCACGCTCAGGGCTTGTCACGCAGAACTGCAGGCCTGACAGAGCAGAACTGCTCTCCTCTCCTCTCCTCTCCTCTCCTCTCCTCTCCTCTCCTCTCCTCTCCTCTCCTCTCCTCTCCTCTCCTCTCCTCTCCTCTTCTCTCCTGTCCGCCAGTCCAATATCTAAGAGACTGTTTGCCTGAAAGGACAGATGGTTTTCAGTTCCAAAACCAATTTCAAGGACACATAACACAATGAATTTTATTTTATTTTGTTGTTAATTTATTAATTTTCTTGATTTTATGTTAATTCATGTTATGTTATTTCATGTCATTTTTTTTCCCTTTGTGACTCTGTTTCAGAACCCAGGCTCACAAGCATTAGCTCAAGCCCAAGTGTAGCCAGGAGTAGGCTGAGGCATTCTTCAGTTTAGCATGAGAAAAGATCCCTTGCAGGCTGGCAAAGGCAAGTCCCAGAGCTGCAGAGAGCAGCAGCAGGAATAGAGGCCAAGCTGTCCGCGGTTCCTGCAGAGGGAGAACCTTGACAAGGAGTTGTGGGACTGACCATGCACAAAAGAGGAAGACGAAGAAGAAGAAGAAGAAGAAGAAGAGGAAGAAGAGGTGAGTGGTACCGTGGCATCTCTTCCAAAGCGTGACATGTAGCGATGACGAGCAGACTTTTTGCCTTCCACAACTTGTTTGGCTGCTGTGCTTCTTGGCCAGGGATGCATGAGAAGCGCTCTGGTCCCTGCCAGGCGCTTGTGTTAGCTGCAGGGAGAGCTGAGAAGTGGCAGCTGCGGCTGCCAGCATGGTGGAGCGTGAGCAGCCGGCTCCCAGGCCAAATGGCCCAAAGAAATGGTGGCAAGGGGCGGTGCTGAGAACTGCAGAGGAAGGCAAAAAACCGCCGGGGACCAGTGCCAATGTGCCCCAGGGGAAAAAGTTCCTTGCTGAGCCCAGTGCTGGCCATGGGCTGTTCCCTGAGCATGTGAGCCAGACCTGGCTCCTTGTCCCACAGGCTGCTCATGCTTCCCAGGAGCTGCCCAAGCCCTATCCTCCCTTGAGCTGGAGCTATCTGGCTGACTTGCCAGAGTGCCCAAGTGCCTCTGAGCTGATGGAGCTTGTGGGCAAGAATCCTTGCTGTCCCTGTGTAGGACACCAGTGGGTGTTCCAAAGCACTGCAAGCGCTTGCAAGGCCTTGCAAGCCCTCGACATCCTATCTCTTACGGCTCCTGAGCGTTGCTCTGTAGGAGATGAGGATGGTGAGCTGTGCAGTGCTCCTCAAGAAGGAATTGCCTTGGTCTTGCCACTGCTATCCAGTTGAAAAGGATTTGCATCCATGAGCCGAGCTTGGAAGGTGGCCCTGCCAGCAGATTGTCTTGCAGCGGAGAACCTCCAGCAGCCTCATGCAAGGTTTTCTTCCCTCAGCCCCTGGCCTGTGATTCCAGCAGCTCCTCAAGTGCTTCCTGTGAGATGTGCTGGGGCTGCCCCCGGGCCAGCTCTGGCAGTGGACACGGGAGGCTGCTCCTCTGGATCCTGCGTGGGGCCTCGTGACCACTGCGTTGCTGGGTGCTGGCATTGTGACATGGGGGTGACACAGCCGCATATGTGCAGCCCTTTGGAGGAAGCCTTTGGGGTGCTGGCTCCAAATCAGTCCCTGTAGCTACAAAATAGGGGAGTAAGCAACCTCATAGAGTCCCTTTTTTGCAAAAAGACAGTGTGGATTTGTTGCCAGTGCAGCCTTCCTTCCAGTAGCAATACTGCCTGTAGTATCATGTCTGGAGGCCTCAGGGCTCGCTCAGGGCTTGTCACGCAGAACTGCAGGCCTGACAGAGCAGAACTGCTCTCCTCTCCTCTCCTCTCCTCTCCTCTCCTCTCCTCTCCTCTTCTCTTCTCTCCTGTCTGCCAGTCCAATATCTAAGAGACTGTTTGCCTGAAAGGACAGAGGGTTTTCAGTTCCAAAATCAATTTCAAGGACACATAACACAATGAATTTTAGTTTATTTTGTTGTTAATTTATTAATTTTCTTGATTTTATGTTAATTCATGTGATGTTTCTTCGTGTCATTTTTTTTCCCTTTGTGACTCTGTTTCAGAAGCCAGGCTCACAAGCATTAGCTCAAGCCCAAGTGTAGCCAGGAGTAGGCCGAGGCATTCTTCAGTTTAGCCTGAGAAAAGATCCCTTGCAGGCTGGCAAAGGCAAGTCCCAGAGCTGCAGAGAGCAGCAGCAGGAATAGAGGCCAAGCTGTCCACGGTTCCTGCAGAGGGAGAAACTTGACAAGGAGTTGTGGGACTGACCATGCACAAAAGAGGAGGAAGAAGAAGAAGAAGAAGAAGAAGAAGAAGAGGAAGAAGAAGAAGAGGAAGAAGAGGAAGAAGAGGTGAGTGGTACCGTGGCATCTCTTCCAAAGCGTGACATGTAGCGATGACGAGCAGACTTTTTGCCTTCCACAACTTGTTTGGCTGCTGTGCTTCTTGGGCAGGGATGCATGAGAAGCGCTCTGGTCCCTGCCAGGCGCTTGTGTTACCTGCAGGGAGAGCTGAGAAGTGGCAGCTGCGGCTGCCAGCATCGTGGAGCATGAGCAGCCGGCTCCCAGGCCAAATGGCCCAAAGAAATGGTGGCAAGGGGCCGTGCTGAGCACTGCAGAGGAAGGCAAAAAACCGCCGGGGACCAGTGCCAATGTGCCCCAGGGGAAAAAGTTCCTTGCTGAGCCCAGTGCTGGCCATGGGCTGTTCCCTGAGCATGTGAGCCAGACCTGGCTCCTTGTCCCACAGGCTGCTCATGCTTCCCAGGAGCTGCCCAAGCCCTATCCTCCCTTGAGCTGGAGCTATCTGGCGGACTTGCCAGAGTGCCCAGCTGCCTCTGAGCTGATGGAGCTTGTGGGCAAGAATCCTTGCTGTCCCTGTGTAGGACACCAGTGGGTGTTCCAAAGCACTGCAAGCCCTTGCAAGCCCTCGACATCCTATCTCTTACGGCTCCTGAGCGTTGCTCTGTGGGAGATGAGGATGGTGAGCTGTGCAGTGCTCCTCAAGAAGGAATTGCCTTGGTCTTGCCACTGCTATCCAGTTGAAAAGGATTTGCATCCATGAGCCGAGCTTGGAAGGTGGCCCTGCCAGCAGATTGTCTTGCAGCGGAGAACCTCCAGCAGCCTCATGCAAGGTTTTCTTCCCTCAGCCCCTGGCCTGTGATTCCAGCAGCTCCTCAAGTGCTTCCTGTCAGATGTGCTGGGGCTGCCCCCGGGCCAGCTCTGGCAGTGGACACGGGAGGCTGCTCCTCTGGATCCTGCGTGGGGCCTCGTGACCACTGCGTTGCCGGGTGCCGGCATTGTGACATGGGGGTGACACAGCCGCACATGTGCAGCCCTTTGGAGGAAGCCTTTGGGGTGCTGGCTCCAAATCAGTCCCTGTAGCTACAAAATAGGGGAGTAAGCAACCTAATAGAGTCCCTTTTTTGCAAAAAGACAGTGTGGATTTGTTGCCAGTGCAGCCTTCCTTCCAGTAGCAACACTGCCTGTAGTATCATGTATGGAGGCCTCAGGGCTCGCTCAGGGCTTGTCACGCAGAACTGCAGGCCTGACAGAGCAGAACTGCTCTCCTCTCCTCTCCTCTCCTCTCCTCTCCTCTCCTCTCCTCTCCTCTCCTCTCCTCTCCTCTCCTCTTCTCTCCTGTCCGCCAGTCCAATATCTAAGAGACTGTTTGCCTGAAAGGACAGAGGGGTTTCAGTTCCAAAATCAATTTCAAGGACACATAACACAATGAATTTTATTTTATTTTGTTCTTAATTTATGAATTTTCTTGATTTTATGTTAATTCATGTGATGTTTCTTCGTGTCATTTTTTTTCCCTTTGTGACTCTGTTTCAGAACCCAGGCTCACAAGCATTAGCTCAAGCCCAAGCGTAGCCAGGAGTAGGCTGAGGCATTCTTCAGTTTAGCCTGAGAAAAGATCCCTTGCAGGCTGGCAAAGGCAAGTCCCAGAGCTGCAGAGAGCAGCAGCAGGAATAGAGGCCAAGCTGTCTGCAGTTCCTGCAGAGGGAGAACCTTGACAAGGAGTTGTGGGACTGACCATGCACAAAAGAGGAGGAAGAAGAAGAAGAAGAAGAAGAAGAAGAAGAAGAGGAAGAAGAGGAAGAAGAGGTGAGTGGTACCGTGGCATCTCTTCCAAAGCGTGACATGTAGCGATGACGAGCAGACTTTTTGCCTTCCACAACTTGTTTGGCTGCTGTGCTTCTTGGGCAGGGATGCATGAGAAGCGCTCTGGTCCCTGCCAGGCGCTTGTGTTAGCTGCAGGGAGAGCTGAGAAGTGGCAGCTGCGGCTGCCAGCATGGTGGAGCATGAGCAGCCGGCTCCCAGGCCAAATGGCCCAAAGAAATGGTGGCAAGGGGCGGTGCTGAGAACTGCAGAGGAAGGTAAAAAACCACCGGGGACCAGTGCCAATGTGCCCCGGGGGAAAAAGTTCCTTGCTGAGCCCAGTGCTGGCCATGGGCTGTTCCCTGAGCATGTGAGCCAGACCTGGCTCCTTGTCCCACAGGCTGCTCATGCTTCCCAGGAGCTGCCCAAGCCCTATCCTCCCTTGAGCTGGAGCTATGTCGCGGACTTGCCAGAGTGCCCAAGTGCCTCTGAGCTGATGGACCTTGTGGGCAAGAATCCTTGCTGTCCCTGTGTAGGACACCAGTGGGTGTTCCAAAGCACTGCAAGCCCTTGCAAGCCCTTGCAAGCCCTCGACATCCTATCTCTTACGGCTCCTGAGCGTTGCTCTGTAGGAGATGAGGATGGTGAGCTGTGCAGTGCTCCTCAAGAAGGAATTGCCTTGGTCTTGCCACTGCTATCCAGTTGAAAAGGATTTGCATCCATGAGCCGAGCTTGGAAGGTGGCCCTGCCAGCAGATTGTCTTGCAGCGGAGAACCTCCAGCAGCCTCATGCAAGGTTTTCTTCCCTCAGCCCCTGGCCTGTGATTCCAGCAGCTCCTCAAGTGCTTCCTGTCAGATGTGCTGGGGCTGCCCCCGGGCCAGCTCTGGCAGTGGACACGGGAGGCTGCTCCTCTGGATCCTGCGTGGGGCCTGGTGACCACTGCGTTGCCGGGTGCTGGCATTGTGACATGGGGGTGACACAGCCGCATATGTGCAGCCCTTTGGAGGAAGCCTTTGGGGTGCTGGCTCCAAATCAGTCCCTGTAGCTACAAAATAGGGGAGTAAGCAACCTAATAGAGCCCCTTTTTTGCAAAAAGACAGTGTGGATTTGTTGCCAGTGCAGCCTTCCTTCCAGTAGCAATACTGCCTGTAGTATCATGTATGGAGGCCTCAGGGCTCGCTCAGGGCTTGTCACGCAGAACTGCAGGCCTGACAGAGCAGAACTGCTCTCCTCTCCTCTCCTCTCCTCTCCTCTCCTCTCCTCTCCTCTCCTCTTCTCTTCTCTCCTGTCCGCCAGTCCAATATCTAAGAGACTGTTTGCCTGAAAGGACAGAGGGGTTTCAGTTCCAAAATCAATTTCAAGGACACATAACACAATGAATTTTATTTTATTTTGTTGTTAATTTAGTAATTTTCTTGATTTTATGTTAATTCATGTGATGTTTCTTCGTGTCATTTTTTTTCCCTTTGTGACTCTGTTTCAGAACCCAGGCTCACAAGCATTAGCTCAAGCCCAAGTGTAGCCAGGAGTAGGCTGAGGCATTCTTCAGTTTAGCCTGAGAAAAGATCCCTTGCAGGCTGGCAAAGGCAAGTCCCAGAGCTGCAGAGAGCAGCAGCAGGAATAGAGGCCAAGCTGTCCGCGGTTCCTGCAGAGGGAGAACCTTGACAAGGAGTTGTGGGACTGACCATGCACAAAAGAGGAGGAAGAAGAAGAAGAAGAAGAAGAAGAAGAAGAAGAAGAAGAAGAAGAAGAGGAAGAAGAGGAAGAAGAGGTGAGTGGTACCGTGGCATCTCTTCCAAAGCGTGACATGTAGCGATGACGAGCAGACTTTTTGCCTTCCACAACTTGTTTGGCTGCTGTGCTTCTTGGGCAGGGATGCATGAGAAGCGCTCTGGTCCCTGCCAGGCGCTTGTGTTAGCTGCAGGGAGAGCTGAGAAGTGGCAGCTGCGGCTGCCAGCATGGTGGAGCATGAGCAGCCGGCTCCCAGGCCAAATGGCCCAAAGAAATGGTGGCAAGGGGCGGTGCTGAGAACTGCAGAGGAAGGTAAAAAACTGCCGGGGACCAGTGCCAATGTGCCCCGGGGGAAAAAGTTCCTTGCTGAGCCCAGTGCTGGCCATGGGCTGTTCCCTGAGCATGTGAGCCAGACCTGGCTCCTTGTCCCACAGGCTGCTCATGCTTGCCAGGAGCTGCCCAAGCCCTATCCTCCCTTGAGCTGGAGCTATGTCGCGGACTTGCCAGAGTGCCCAAGTGCCTCTGAGCTGATGGACCTTGTGGGCAAGAATCCTTGCTGTCCCTGGGTAGGACACCAGTGGGTGTTCCAAAGCACTGCAAGCCCTTGCAAGCCCTTGCAAGCCCTCGACATCCTATCTCTTACGGCTCCTGAGCGTTGCTCTGTAGGAGATGAGGATGGTGAGCTGTGCAGTGCTCCTCAAGAAGGAATTGCCTTGGTCTTGCCACTGCTATCCAGTTGAAAAGGATTTGCATCCATGAGCCGAGCTTGGAAGGTGGCCCTGCCAGCAGATTGTCTTGCAGCGGAGAACCTCCAGCAGCCTCATGCAAGGTTTTCTTCCCTCAGCCCCTGGCCTGTGATTCCAGCAGCTCCTCAAGTGCTTCCTGTCAGATGTGCTGGGGCTGCCCCCGGGCCAGCTCTGGCAGTGGACACGGGAGGCTGCTCCTCTGGATCCTGCGTGGGGCCTGGTGACCACTGCGTTGCCGGGTGCTGGCATTGTGACATGGGGCTGACACAGCCGCATATGTGCAGCCCTTTGGAGGAAGCCTTTGGGGTGCTGGCTCCAAATCAGTCCCTGTAGCTACAAAATAGGGGAGTAAGCAACCTAATAGAGCCCCTTTTTTGCAAAAAGACAGTGTGCATTTGTTGCCAGTGCAGCCTTCCTTCCAGTAGCAATACTGCCTGTAGTATCATGTATGGAGGCCTCAGGGCTCGCTCAGGGCTTGTCACGCAGAACTGCAGGCCTGACAGAGCAGAACTGCTCTCCTCTCCTCTCCTCTCCTCTCCTCTCCTCTCCTCTCCTCTCCTCTCCTCTCCTCTCCTCTCCTCTTCTCTTCTCTCCTGTCCGCCAGTCCAATATCTAAGAGACTGTTTGCCTGAAAGGACAGAGGGGTTTCAGTTCCAAAATCAATTTCAAGGACACATAACACAATGAATTTTATTTTATTTTGTTGTTAATTTAGTAATTTTCTTGATTTTATGTTAATTCATGTGATGTTTCTTCGTGTCATTTTTTTTCCCTTTGTGACTCTGTTTCAGAACCCAGGCTCACAAGCATTAGCTCAAGCCCAAGTGTAGCCAGGAGTAGGCTGAGGCATTCTTCAGTTTAGCCTGAGAAAAGATCCCTTGCAGGCTGGCAAAGGCAAGTCCCAGAGCTGCAGAGAGCAGCAGCAGGAATAGAGGCCAAGCTGTCCGCGGTTCCTGCAGAGGGAGAACCTTGACAAGGAGTTGTGGGACTGACCATGCACAAAAGAGGAGGAAGAAGAAGAAGAAGAAGAAGAAGAAGAAGAAGAAGAAGAAGAAGAGGAAGAAGAGGAAGAAGAGGTGAGTGGTACCGTGGCATCTCTTCCAAAGCGTGACATGTAGCGATGACGAGCAGACTTTTTGCCTTCCACAACTTGTTTGGCTGCTGTGCTTCTTGGGCAGGGATGCATGAGAAGCGCTCTGGTCCCTGCCAGGCGCTTGTGTTAGCTGCAGGGAGAGCTGAGAAGTGGCAGCTGCGGCTGCCAGCATGGTGGAGCATGAGCAGCCGGCTCCCAGGCCAAATGGCCCAAAGAAATGGTGGCAAGGGGCGGTGCTGAGAACTGCAGAGGAAGGTAAAAAACCACCGGGGACCAGTGCCAATGTGCCCCGGGGGAAAAAGTTCCTTGCTGAGCCCAGTGCTGGCCATGGGCTGTTCCCTGAGCATGTGAGCCAGACCTGGCTCCTTGTCCCACAGGCTGCTCATGCTTGCCAGGAGCTGCCCAAGCCCTATCCTCCCTTGAGCTGGAGCTATCTGGCGGACTTGCCAGAGTGCCCAACTGCCTCTGAGCTGATGGAGCTTGTGGGCAAGAATCCTTGCTGTCCCTGTGTAGGACACCAGTGGGTGTTCCAAAGCACTGCAAGCCCTTGCAAGCCCTTGCAAGCCCTCGACATCCTATCTCTTACGGCTCCTGAGCGTTGCTCTGTAGGAGATGAGGATGGTGAGCTGTGCAGTGCTCCTCAAGAAGGAATTGCCTTGGTCTTGCCACTGCTATCCAGTTGAAAAGGATTTGCATCCATGAGCCGAGCTTGGAAGGTGGCCCTGCCAGCAGATTGTCTTGCAGCGGAGAACCTCCAGCAGCCTCATGCAAGGTTTTCTTCCCTCAGCCCCTGGCCTGTGATTCCAGCAGCTCCTCAAGTGCTTCCTGTCAGATGTGCTGGGGCTGCCCCCGGGCCAGCTCTGGCAGTGGACACGGGAGGCTGCTCCTCTGGATCCTGCGTGGGGCCTGGTGACCACTGCGTTGCCGGGTGCTGGCATTGTGACATGGGGGTGACACAGCCGCATATGTGCAGCCCTTTGGAGGAAGCCTTTGGGGTGCTGGCTCCAAATCAGTCCCTGTAGCTACAAAATAGGGGAGTAAGCAACCTCATAGAGTCCCTTTTTTGCAAAAAGACAGTGTGGATTTGTTGCCAGTGCAGCCTTACTTCCAGTAGCAATACTGCCTGTAGTATCATGTATGGAGGCCTCAGGGCTCGCTCAGGGCTTGTCACGCAGAACTGCAGGCCTGACAGAGCAGAACTGCTCTCCTCTCCTCTCCTCTCCTCTCCTCTCCTCTCCTCTTCTCTCCTCTTCTCTTCTCTTCTCTCCTGTCCGCTAGTCCAATATCTAAGAGACTGTTTGCCTGAAAGGACAGAGGGTTTTCAGTTCCAAAATCAATTTCAAGGACACATAACACAATGAATTTTAGTTTATTTTGTTGTTAATTTATTAATTTTCTTGATTTTATGTTAATTCATGTGATGTTTCTTCGTGTCATTTTTTTTCCCTTTGTGACTCTGTTTCAGAAGCCAGGCTCACAAGCATTAGCTCAAGCCCAAGTGTAGCCAGGAGTAGGCTGAGGCATTCTTCAGTTTAGCCTGAGAAAAGATCCCTTGCAGGCTGGCAAAGGCAAGTCCCAGAGCTGCAGAGAGCAGCAGCAGGAATAGAGGCCAAGCTGTCCGCGGTTCCTGCAGAGGGAGAACCTTGACAAGGAGTTGTGGGACTGACCATGCACAAAAGAGGAGGAAGATGAAGAAGAAGAAGAAGAAGAAGAAGAAGAAGAAGAAGAGGAAGAAGAGGAAGAAGAGGTGAGTGGTACCGTGGCATCTCTTCCAAAGCGTGACATGTAGCGATGACGAGCAGACTTTTTGCCTTCCACAACTTGTTTGGCTGCTGTGCTTCTTGGGCAGGGATGCATGAGAAGCGCTCTGGTCCCTGCCAGGCGCTTGTGTTAGCTGCAGGGAGAGCTGAGAAGTGGCAGCTGCGGCTGCCAGCATGGTGGAGCATGAGCAGCCGGCTCCCAGGCCAAATGGCCCAAAGAAATGGTGGCAAGGGGCGGTGCTGAGAACTGCAGAGGAAGGTAAAAAACCACCGGGGACCAGTGCCAATGTGCCCCGGGGGAAAAAGTTCCTTGCTGAGCCCAGTGCTGGCCATGGGCTGTTCCCTGAGCATGTGAGCCAGACCTGGCTCCTTGTCCCACAGGCTGCTCATGCTTCCCAGGAGCTGCCCAAGCCCTATCCTCCCTTGAGCTGGAGCTATGTCGCGGACTTGCCAGAGTGCCCAAGTGCCTCTGAGCTGATGGACCTTGTGGGCAAGAATCCTTGCTGTCCCTGTGTAGGACACCAGTGGGTGTTCCAAAGCACTGCAAGCCCTTGCAAGCCCTTGCAAGCCCTCGACATCCTATCTCTTACGGCTCCTGAGCGTTGCTGTGTAGGAGATGAGGATGGTGAGCTCTGCAGTGCTCCTCAAGAAGGAATTGCCTTGGTCTTGCCACTGCTATCCAGTTGAAAAGGATTTGCATCCATGAGCCGAGCTTGGAAGGTGGCCCTGCCAGCAGATTGTCTTGCAGCGGAGAACCTCCAGCAGCCTCATGCAAGGTTTTCTTCCCTCAGCCCCTGGCCTGTGATTCCAGCAGCTCCTCAAGTGCTTCCTGTCAGATGTGCTGGGGCTGCCCCCGGGCCAGCTCTGGCAGTGGACACGGGAGGCTGCTCCTCTGGATCCTGCGTGGGGCCTGGTGACCACTGCGTTGCCGGGTGCTGGCATTGTGACATGGGGGTGACACAGCCGCATATGTGCAGCCCTTTGGAGGAAGCCTTTGGGGTGCTGGCTCCAAATCAGTCCCTGTAGCTACAAAATAGGGGAGTAAGCAACCTAATAGAGCCCCTTTTTTGCAAAAAGACAGTGTGGATTTGTTGCCAGTGCAGCCTTCCTTCCAGTAGCAATACTGCCTGTAGTATCATGTATGGAGGCCTCAGGGCTCGCTCAGGGCTTGTCACGCAGAACTGCAGGCCTGACAGAGCAGAACTGCTCTCCTCTCCTCTCCTCTCCTCTCCTCTCCTCTCCTCTCCTCTCCTCTCCTCTCCTCTCCTCTTCTCTTCTCTCCTGTCCGCCAGTCCAATATCTAAGAGACTGTTTGCCTGAAAGGACAGAGGGGTTTCAGTTCCAAAATCAATTTCAAGGACACATAACACAATGAATTTTATTTTATTTTGTTGTTAATTTAGTAATTTTCTTGATTTTATGTTAATTCATGTGATGTTTCTTCGTGTCATTTTTTTTCCCTTTGTGACTCTGTTTCAGAACCCAGGCTCACAAGCATTAGCTCAAGCCCAAGTGTAGCCAGGAGTAGGCTGAGGCATTCTTCAGTTTAGCCTGAGAAAAGATCCCTTGCAGGCTGGCAAAGGCAAGTCCCAGAGCTGCAGAGAGCAGCAGCAGGAATAGAGGCCAAGCTGTCCGCGGTTCCTGCAGAGGGAGAACCTTGACAAGGAGTTGTGGGACTGACCATGCACAAAAGAGGAGGAAGAAGAAGAAGAAGAAGAAGAAGAAGAAGAAGAAGAAGAAGAAGAGGAAGAAGAGGAAGAAGAGGTGAGTGGTACCGTGGCATCTCTTCCAAAGCGTGACATGTAGCGATGACGAGCAGACTTTTTGCCTTCCACAACTTGTTTGGCTGCTGTGCTTCTTGGGCAGGGATGCATGAGAAGCGCTCTGGTCCCTGCCAGGCGCTTGTGTTAGCTGCAGGGAGAGCTGAGAAGTGGCAGCTGCGGCTGCCAGCATGGTGGAGCATGAGCAGCCGGCTCCCAGGCCAAATGGCCCAAAGAAATGGTGGCAAGGGGCGGTGCTGAGAACTGCAGAGGAAGGTAAAAAACCACCGGGGACCAGTGCCAATGTGCCCCGGGGGAAAAAGTTCCTTGCTGAGCCCAGTGCTGGCCATGGGCTGTTCCCTGAGCATGTGAGCCAGACCTGGCTCCTTGTCCCACAGGCTGCTCATGCTTGCCAGGAGCTGCCCAAGCCCTATCCTCCCTTGAGCTGGAGCTATCTGGCGGACTTGCCAGAGTGCCCAACTGCCTCTGAGCTGATGGAGCTTGTGGGCAAGAATCCTTGCTGTCCCTGTGTAGGACACCAGTGGGTGTTCCAAAGCACTGCAAGCCCTTGCAAGCCCTTGCAAGCCCTCGACATCCTATCTCTTACGGCTCCTGAGCGTTGCTCTGTAGGAGATGAGGATGGTGAGCTGTGCAGTGCTCCTCAAGAAGGAATTGCCTTGGTCTTGCCACTGCTATCCAGTTGAAAAGGATTTGCATCCATGAGCCGAGCTTGGAAGGTGGCCCTGCCAGCAGATTGTCTTGCAGCGGAGAACCTCCAGCAGCCTCATGCAAGGTTTTCTTCCCTCAGCCCCTGGCCTGTGATTCCAGCAGCTCCTCAAGTGCTTCCTGTCAGATGTGCTGGGGCTGCCCCCGGGCCAGCTCTGGCAGTGGACACGGGAGGCTGCTCCTCTGGATCCTGCGTGGGGCCTGGTGACCACTGCGTTGCCGGGTGCTGGCATTGTGACATGGGGGTGACACAGCCGCATATGTGCAGCCCTTTGGAGGAAGCCTTTGGGGTGCTGGCTCCAAATCAGTCCCTGTAGCTACAAAATAGGGGAGTAAGCAACCTCATAGAGTCCCTTTTTTGCAAAAAGACAGTGTGGATTTGTTGCCAGTGCAGCCTTACTTCCAGTAGCAATACTGCCTGTAGTATCATGTATGGAGGCCTCAGGGCTCGCTCAGGGCTTGTCACGCAGAACTGCAGGCCTGACAGAGCAGAACTGCTCTCCTCTCCTCTCCTCTCCTCTCCTCTCCTCTCCTCTCCTCTTCTCTCCTCTTCTCTTCTCTTCTCTCCTGTCCGCTAGTCCAATATCTAAGAGACTGTTTGCCTGAAAGGACAGAGGGTTTTCAGTTCCAAAATCAATTTCAAGGACACATAACACAATGAATTTTAGTTTATTTTGTTGTTAATTTATTAATTTTCTTGATTTTATGTTAATTCATGTGATGTTTCTTCGTGTCATTTTTTTTCCCTTTGTGACTCTGTTTCAGAAGCCAGGCTCACAAGCATTAGCTCAAGCCCAAGTGTAGCCAGGAGTAGGCTGAGGCATTCTTCAGTTTAGCCTGAGAAAACATCCCTTGCAGGCTGGCAAAGGCAAGTCCCAGAGCTGCAGAGAGCAGCAGCAGGAATAGAGGCCAAGCTGTCCGCGGTTCCTGCAGAGGGAGAACCTTGACAAGGAGTTGTGGGACTGACCATGCACAAAAGAGGAGGAAGATGAAGAAGAAGAAGAAGAAGAAGAAGAAGAAGAAGAAGAGGAAGAAGAGGAAGAAGAGGTGAGTGGTACCGTGGCATCTCTTCCAAAGCGTGACATGTAGCGATGACGAGCAGACTTTTTGCCTTCCACAACTTGTTTGGCTGCTGTGCTTCTTGGGCAGGGATGCATGAGAAGCGCTCTGGTCCCTGCCAGGCGCTTGTGTTAGCTGCAGGGAGAGCTGAGAAGTGGCAGCTGCGGCTGCCAGCATGGTGGAGCATGAGCAGCCGGCTCCCAGGCCAAATGGCCCAAAGAAATGGTGGCAAGGGGCGGTGCTGAGAAGTGCAGAGGAAGGTAAAAAACCACCGGGGACCAGTGCCAATGTGCCCCGGGGGAAAAAGTTCCTTGCTGAGCCCAGTGCTGGCCATGGGCTGTTCCCTGAGCATGTGAGCCAGACCTGGCTCCTTGTCCCACAGGCTGCTCATGCTTCCCAGGAGCTGCCCAAGCCCTATCCTCCCTTGAGCTGGAGCTATGTCGCGGACTTGCCAGAGTGCCCAAGTGCCTCTGAGCTGATGGACCTTGTGGGCAAGAATCCTTGCTGTCCCTGTGTAGGACACCAGTGGGTGTTCCAAAGCACTGCAAGCCCTTGCAAGCCCTTGCAAGCCCTCGACATCCTATCTCTTACGGCTCCTGAGCGTTGCTGTGTAGGAGATGAGGATGGTGAGCTCTGCAGTGCTCCTCAAGAAGGAATTGCCTTGGTCTTGCCACTGCTATCCAGTTGAAAAGGATTTGCATCCATGAGCCGAGCTTGGAAGGTGGCCCTGCCAGCAGATTGTCTTGCAGCGGAGAACCTCCAGCAGCCTCATGCAAGGTTTTCTTCCCTCAGCCCCTGGCCTGTGATTCCAGCAGCTCCTCAAGTGCTTCCTGTCAGATGTGCTGGGGCTGCCCCCGGGCCAGCTCTGGCAGTGGACACGGGAGGCTGCTCCTCTGGATCCTGCGTGGGGCCTGGTGACCACTGCGTTGCCGGGTGCTGGCATTGTGACATGGGGGTGACACAGCCGCATATGTGCAGCCCTTTGGAGGAAGCCTTTGGGGTGCTGGCTCCAAATCAGTCCCTGTAGCTACAAAATAGGGGAGTAAGCAACCTAATAGAGTCCCTTTTTTGCAAAAAGACAGTGTGGATTTGTTGCCAGTGCAGCCTTCCTTCCAGTAGCAACACTGCCTGTAGTATCATGTATGGAGGCCTCAGGGCTCGCTCAGGGCTTGTCACGCAGAACTGCAGGCCTGACAGAGCAGAACTGCTCTCCTCTCCTCTCCTCTCCTCTCCTGTCCTCTCCTCTCCTCTCCTCTCCTCTCCTCTCCTCTCCTCTCCTCTCCTCTCCTGTCCGCCAGTATAAATATCTAAGAGACTGTTTGCCTGAAAGGACAGAGGGGTTTCAGTTCCAAAATCAATTTCAAGGACACATAACACAATGAATTTTATTTTATTTTGTTGTTAATTTAGTAATTTTCTTGATTTTATGTTAATTCATGTGATGTTTGTTCGTGTCATTTTTTTTCCCTTTGTGACTCTGTTTCAGAAGCCAGGCTCACAAGCATTAGCTCAAGCCCAAGTGTAGCCAGGAGTAGGCTGAGGCATTCTTCAGTTTAGCCTGAGAAAAGATCCCTTGCAGGCTGGCAAAGGCAAGTCCCAGAGCTGCAGAGAGCAGCAGCAGGAATAGAGGCCAAGCTGTCCGCGGTTCCTGCAGAGGGAGAACCTTGACAAGGAGTTGTGGGACTGACCATGCACAAAAGAGGAGGAAGAAGAAGAAGAAGAAGAAGAAGAAGAAGAAGAAGAAGAAGAAGAGGAAGAAGAGGAAGAAGAGGTGAGTGGTACCGTGGCATCTCTTCCAAAGCGTGACATGTAGCGATGACGAGCAGACTTTTTGCCTTCCACAACTTGTTTGGCTGCTGTGCTTCTTGGGCAGGGATGCATGAGAAGCGCTCTGGTCCCTGCCAGGCGCTTGTGTTAGCTGCAGGGAGAGCTGAGAAGTGGCAGCTGCGGCTGCCAGCATGGTGGAGCATGAGCAGCCGGCTCCCAGGCCAAATGGCCCAAAGAAATGGTGGCAAGGGGCGGTGCTGAGAACTGCAGAGGAAGGCAAAAAACTGCCGGGGACCAGTGCCAATGTGCCCCAGGGGAAAAAGTTCCTTGCTGAGCCCAGTGCTGGCCATGGGCTGTTCCCTGAGCATGTGAGCCAGACCTGGCTCCTTGTCCCACAGGCTGCTCACGCTTCCCAGGAGCTGCCCAAGCCCTATCCTCCCTTGAGCTGGAGCTATCTGGCGGACTTGCCAGAGTGCCCAGCTGCCTCTGAGCTGATGGAGCTTGTGGGCAAGAATCCTTGCTGTCCCTGTGTAGGACACCAGTGGGTGTTCCAAAGCACTGCAAGCCCTTGCAAGGCCTTGCAAGCCCTCGACATCCTATCTCTTACGGCTCCTGAGCGTTGCTGTGTAGGAGATGAGGATGGTGAGCTCTGCAGTGCTCCTCAAGAAGGAATTGCCTTGGTCTTGCCACTGCTATCCAGTTGAAAAGGATTTGCATCCATGAGCCGAGCTTGGAAGGTGGCCCTGCCAGCAGATTGTCTTGCAGCGGAGAACCTCCAGCAGCCTCATGCAAGGTTTTCTTCCCTCAGCCCCTGGCCTGTGATTCCAGCAGCTCCTCAAGTGCTTCCTGTCAGATGTGCTGGGGCTGCCCCCGGGCCAGCTCTGGCAGTGGACACGGGAGGCTGCTCCTCTGGATCCTGCGTGGGGCCTCGTGACCACTGTGTTTCTGGGTGCTGGCATTGTGACATGGGGGTGACACAGCCGCATATGTGCAGCCCTTTGGAGGAAGCCTTTGGGGTGCTGGCTCCAAATCAGTCCCTGTAGCTACAAAATAGGGGAGTAAGCAACCTCATAGAGTCCCTTTTTTGCAAAAAGACAGTGTGGATTTGTTGCCAGTGCAGCCTTCCTTCCAGTAGCAATACTGCCTGTAGTATCATGTCTGGAGGCCTCAGGGCTCGCTCAGGGCTTGTCACGCAGAACTGCAGGCCTGACAGAGCAGAACTGCTCTCCTCTCCTCTCCTCTCCTCTCCTCTCCTCTCCTCTCTTCTCCTCTCCTCTTCTCTTCTCTCCTCTCCTCTCCTCTCCTCTCCTCTCCTCTCCTGTCCGCCAGTCCAATATCTAAGAGACTGTTTGCCTGAAAGGACAGAGGGCTTTCAGTTCCAAAATCAATGTCAAGGACACAGAACACAATGAATTTTATTTGATTTTGTTGTTAATTTATTAATTTTCTTGATTTCATGTTAATTCATGTGATGTTTCTTCGTGTCATTTTTTTTCCCTTTGTGACTCTGTTTCAGAAGCCAGGCTCACAAGCATTATCTCAAGCCCAAGTGTAGCCAGGAGTAGGCTGAGGCATTCTTCAGTTTAGCCTGAGAAAAGATCCCTTGCAGGCTGGCAAAGGCAAGTCCCAGAGCTGCAGAGAGCAGCAGCAGGAATAGAGGCCAAGCTGTCCGCGGTTCCTGCAGAGGGAGAACCTTGACAAGGAGTTGTGGGACTGACCATGCACAAAAGAGGAGGAAGAAGAAGTAGAAGAAGAAGAAGAAGAAGAAGAAGAAGAAGAAGAAGAGGAAGAAGAGGAAGAAGAGGTGAGTGGTACCGTGGCATCTCTTCCAAAGCGTGACATGTAGCGATGACGAGCAGACTTTTTGCCTTCCACAACTTGTTTGGCTGCTGTGCTTCTTGGGCAGGGATGCATGAGAAGCGCTCTGGTCCCTGCCAGGCGCTTGTGTTAGCTGCAGGGAGAGCTGAGAAGTGGCAGCTGCGGCTGCCAGCATGGTGGAGCATGAGCAGCCGGCTCCCAGGCCAAATGGCCCAAAGAAATGGTGGCAAGGGGCGGTGCTGGGAACTGCAGAGGAAGGCAAGAAACCGCCGGGGACCAGTGCCAATGTGCCCCGGGGGAAAAAGTTCCTTGCTTAGGCCAGTGCTGGCCATGGGCTGTTTCCTGAGCATGTGAGCCAGACCTGGCTCCTTGTCCCACAGGCTGCTCATGCTTCCCAGGAGCTGCCCAAGCCCTATCCTCCCTTGAGCTGGAGCTATGTCGCGGACTTGCCAGAGTGCCCAACTGCCTCTGAGCTGATAGACGTTGTGGGCAAGAATCCTTGCTGTCCCTGTGTAGGACACCAGTGGGTGTTCCAAAGCACTGCAAGCCCTTGCAAGCCCTTGCAAGCCCTCGACATCCTATCTCTTACGGCTCCTGAGCGTTGCTCTGTAGGAGATGAGGATGGTGAGCTCTGCAGTGCTCCTCAAGAAGGAATTGCCTTGGTCTTGCCACTGCTATCCAGTTGAAAAGGATTTGCATCCATGAGCCGAGCTTGGAAGGTGGCCCTGTCAGCAGATTGTCTTGCAGCGGAGAACCTCCAGCAGCCTCATGCAAGGTTTTCTTCCCTCAGCCCCTGGCCTGTGATTCCAGCAGCTCCTCAAGTGCTTCCTGTCAGATGTGCTGGGGCTGCCCCCGGGCCAGCTCTGGCAGTGGACACGGGAGGCTGCTCCTCTGGATCCTGCGTGGGGCCTGGTGACCACTGCGTTGCCGGGTGCTGGCATTATGACATGGGGCTGACACAGCCGCATATGTGCAGCCCTTTGGAGGAAGCCTTTGGGGTGCTGGCTCCAAATCAGTCCCTGTAGCTACAAAATAGGGGAGTAAGCAACCTCATAGAGTCCCTTTTTTGCAAAAAGACAGTGTGGATTTGTTGCCAGTGCAGCCTTCCTTCCAGTAGCAATACTGCCTGTAGTATCATGTCTGGAGGCCTCAGGGCTCGCTCAGGGCTTGTCACGCAGAACTGCAGGCCTGACAGAGCAGAACTGCTCTCCTCTCCTCTCCTCTCCTCTCCTCTCCTCTCCTCTCCTCTCCTCTCCTCTCCTTTCCTCTCCTCTCCTCTTCTCTCCTGTCCGCCAGTCCAATATCTAAGAGACTGTTTGCCTGAAAGGACAGAGGGGTTTCAGTTCCAAAATCAATTTCAAGGACACAGAACACAATGAATTTTATTTGATTTTGTTGTTAATTTAGTAATTTTCTTGATTTTATGTTAATTCATGTGATGTTTCTTCGTGTCATTTTTTTTCCCTTTGTGACTCTGTTTCAGAACCCAGGCTCACAAGCATTAGCTCAAGCCCAAGTGTAGCCAGGAGTAGGCTGAGGCATTCTTCAGTTTAGCCTGAGAAAAGATCCCTTGCAGGCTGGCAAAGGCAAGTCCCAGAGCTGCAGAGAGCAGCAGCAGGAATAGAGGCCAAGCTGTCCGTGGTTCCTGCAGTGGGAGAACCTTGACAAGGAGTTGTGGGACTGACCATGCACAAAAGAGGAGGAAGAAGAAGAAGAAGAAGAAGAAGAAGAAGAAGAAGAAGAAGAGGAAGAAGAGGAAGAAGAGGTGAGTGGTACCGTGGCATCTCTTCCAAAGCGTGACATGTAGCGATGACGAGCAGACTTTTTGCCTTCCACAACTTGTTTGGCTGCTGTGCTTCTTGGGCAGGGATGCATGAGAAGCGCTCTGGTCCCTGCCAGGCGCTTGTGTTACCTGCAGGGAGAGCTGAGAAGTGGCAGCTGCGGCTGCCAGCATGGTGGAGCATGAGCAGCCGGCTCCCAGGCCAAATGGCCCAAAGAAATGGTGGCAAGGGGCGGTGCTGAGAACTGCAGAGGAAGGCAAAAAACCGCCGGGGACCAGTGCCAATGTGCCCCGGGGGAAAAAGTTCCTTGCTGAGCCCAGTGCTGGCCATGGGCTGTTTCCTGAGCATGTGAGCCAGACCTGGCTCCTTGTCCCACAGGCTGCTCATGCTTCCCAGGAGCTGACCACGCCCTATCCTCCCTTGAGCTGGAGCTATGTCGCGGACTTGCCAGAGTGCCCAAGTGCCTCTGAGCTGATAGATCTTGTGGGCAAGAATCCTTGCTGTCCCTGTGTAGGACACCAGTGGTTGTTCCAAAGCACTGCAAGCCCTTGCAAGGCCTTGCAAGCCCTCGACATCCTATCTCTTACGGCTCCTGAGCGTTGCTCTGTAGGAGATGAGGATGGTGAGCTCTGCAGTGCTCCTCAAGAAGGAATTGCCTTGGTCTTGCAACTGCTATCCAGTTGAAAAGCATTTGCATCCATGAGCCGAGCTTGGAAGGTGGCCCTGCCAGCAGATTGTCTTGCAGCGGAGAACCTCCAGCAGTCTCATGCAAGGTTTTCTTCCCTCAGCCCCTGGCCTGTGATTCCAGCAGCTCCTCAAGTGCTTCCTGTCAGATGTGCTGGGGCTGCCCCCGGGCCAGCTCTGGCAGTGGACACGGGAGGCTGCTCCTCTGGATCCTGCGTGGGGCCTGGTGACCACTGCGTTGCCGGGTGCTGGCATTGTGACATGGGGGTGACACAGCCGCATATGTGCAGCCCTTTGGAGGAAGCCTTTGGGGTGCTGGCTCCAAATCAGTCCCTGTACCTACAAAATAGGGGAGTAAGCAACCTCATAGAGTCCCTTTTTTGCAAAAAGACAGTGTGGATTTGTTGCCAGTGCAGCCTTCCTTCCAGTAGCAATACTGCCTGTAGTATCATGTCTGGAGGCCTCAGGGCTCGCTCAGGGCTTGTCACGCAGAACTGCAGGCCTGACAGAGCAGAACTGCTCTCCTCTCCTCTCCTCTCCTCTCCTCTCCTCTCCTCTCCTCTCCTCTCCTCACCTGTCCACCAGTCCAATATCTAAGAGACTGTTTGCCTGAAAGGACAGAGGGGTTTCAGTTCCAAAATCAATTTCAAGGACACAGAACACAATGAATTTTATTTTATTTTGTTGTTAATTTAGTAATTTTCTTGATTTTATGTTAATTCATGTTATGTTATTTCATGTCATTTTTTTTCCCTTTGTGACTCTGTTTCAGAAGCCAGGCTCACAAGCATTAGCTCAAGCCCAAGTGTAGCCAGGAGTAGGCTGAGGCATTCTTCAGTTTAGCCTGAGAAAAGATCCCTTGCAGGCTGGCAAAGGCAAGTCCCAGAGCTGCAGAGAGCAGCAGCAGGAATAGAGGCCAAGCTGTGCGCGGTTCCTGCAGAGGGAGAACCTTGACAAGGAGTTGTGGGACTGACCATGCACAAAAGAGGAGGAAGAAGAAGAAGAAGAAGAAGAAGAAGAAGAGGAAGAAGAGGAAGAAGAGGTGAGTGGTACCGTGGCATCTCTTCCAAAGCGTGACATGTAGCGATGACGAGCAGACTTTTTGCCTTCCACAACTTGTTTGGCTGCTGTGCTTCTTGGCCAGGGATGCATGAGAAGCGCTCTGGTCCCTGCCAGGCGCTTGTGTTACCTGCAGGGAGAGCTGAGAAGTGGCAGCTGCGGCTGCCAGCATGGTGGAGCATGAGCAGCCGGCTCCCAGGCCAAATGGCCCAAAGAAATGGTGGCAAGGGGCGGTGCTGAGAAGTGCAGAGGAAGGCAAAAAACCGCCGGGGACCAGTGCCAATGTGCCCCGGGGGAAAAAGTTCCTTGCTGAGCCCAGTGCTGGCCATGGGCTGTTCCCTGAGCATGTGAGCCAGACCTGGCTCCTTGTCCCACAGGCTGCTCATGCTTGCCAGGAGCTGCCCAAGCCCTATCCTCCCTTGAGCTGGAGCTATGTCGCGGACTTGCCAGAGTGCCCAAGTGCCTCTGAGCTGCTAGACCTTGTGGGCAAGAATCCTTGCTGTCCCTGTGTAGGACACCAGTGGGTGTTCCAAAGCACTGCAAGCCCTTGCAAGCCCTTGCAAGCCCTCGACATCCTATCTCTTACGGCTCCTGAGCGTTGCTCTGTAGGAGATGAGGATGGTGAGCTGTGCAGTGCTCCTCAAGAAGGAATTGCCTTGGTCTTGCCACTGCTATCCAGTTGAAAAGGATTTGCATCCATGAGCCGAGCTTGGAAGGTGGCCCTGCCAGCAGATTGTCTTGCAGCGGAGAACCTCCAGCAGCCTCATGCAAGGTTTTCTTCCCTCAGCCCCTGGCCTGTGATTCCAGCAGCTCCTCAAGTGCTTCCTGTCAGATGTGCTGGGGCTGCCCCCGGGCCAGCTCTGGCAGTGGACACGGGAGGCTGCTCCTCTGGATCCTGCGTGGGGCCTGGTGACCACTGCGTTGCCGGGTGCTGGCATTGTGACATGGGGGTGACACAGCCGCATATGTGCAGCCCTTTGGAGGAAGCCTTTGGGGTGCTGGCTCCAAATCAGTCCCTGTACCTACAAAATAGGGGAGTAAGCAACCTAATAGAGTCCCTTTTTTGCAAAAAGACAGTGTGGATTTGTTGCCAGTGCAGCCTTACTTCCAGTAGCAATACTGCCTGTAGTATCATGTATGGAGGCCTCAGGGCTCGCTCAGGGCTTGTCACGCAGAACTGCAGGCCTGACAGAGCAGAACTGCTCTCCTCTCCTCTCCTCTCCTCTCCTCTCCTCTCCTCTCCTCTCCTCTCCTCTCCTCTCCTCTCCTCTCCTCTCCTCTTCTCTCCTGTCCGCCAGTCCGATATCTAAGAGACTGTTTGCCTGAAAGGACAGAGGGGTTTCAGTTCCAAAATCAATTTCAAGGACACATAACACAATGAATTTTATTTTATTTTGTTGTTAATTTATTAATTTTCTTGATTTTATGTTAATTCATGTGATGTTTCTTCGTGTCATTTTTTTTCCCTTTGTGACTCTGTTTCACAACCCAGGCTCACAAGCATTAGCTCAAGCCCAAGTGTAGCCAGGAGTAGGCTGAGGCATTCTTCAGTTTAGCCTGAGAAAAGATCCCTTGCAGGCTGGCAAAGGCAAGTCCCAGAGCTGCAGAGAGCAGCAGCAGGAATAGAGGCCAAGCTGTCCGCGGTTCCTGCAGTGGGAGAACCTTGACAAGGAGTTGTGGGACTGACCATGCACAAAAGAGGAGGAAGAAGAAGAAGAAGAAGAAGAAGAAGAAGAAGAAGAAGAAGAAGAAGAAGAAGAGGAAGAAGAGGAAGAAGAGGTGAGTGGTACCGTGGCATCTCTTCCAAAGCGTGACATGTAGCGATGACGAGCAGACTTTTTGCCTTCCACAACTTGTTTGGCTGCTGTGCTTCTTGGCCAGGGATGCATGAGAAGCGCTCTGGTCCCTGCCAGGCGCTTGTGTTACCTGCAGGGAGAGCTGAGAAGTGGCAGCTGCGGCTGCCAGCATGGTGGAGCATGAGCAGCCGGCTCCCAGGCCAAATGGCCCAAAGAAATGGTGGCAAGGGGCGGTGCTGAGAACTGCAGAGGAAGGCAAAAAACCGCCGGGGACCAGTGCCAATGTGGCCCGGGGGAAAAAGTTCCTTGCTGAGCCCAGTGCTGGCCATGGGCTGTTTCCTGAGCATGTGAGCCAGACCTGGCTCCTTGTCCCACAGGCTGCTCATGCTTCCCAGGAGCTGCCCAAGCCCTATCCTCCCTTGAGCTGGAGCTATGTCGCGGACTTGCCAGAGTGCCCAAGTGCCTCTGAGCTGATAGATCTTGTGGGCAAGAATCCTTGCTGTCCCTGTGTAGGACACCAGTGGTTGTTCCAAAGCACTGCAAGCCCTTGCAAGCCCTTGCAAGCCCTCGACATCCTATCTCTTACGGCTCCTGAGCGTTGCTCTGTAGGAGATGAGGATGGTGAGCTCTGCAGTGCTCCTCAAGAAGGAATTGCCTTGGTCTTGCCACTGCTATGCAGTTGAAAATGATTTGCATCCATGAGCCGAGCTTGGGAGGTGGCCCTGCCAGCAGATTGTCTTGCAGCGGAGAACCTCCAGCAGCCTCATGCAAGGTTTTCTTCCCTCAGCCCCTGGCCTGTGATTCCAGCAGCTCCTCAAGTGCTTCCTGTGAGATGTGCTGGGGCTGCCCCCGGGCCAGCTCTGGCAGTGGACACGGGAGGCTGCTCCTCTGGATCCTGCGTGGGGCCTGGTGACCACTGCGTTGCCGGGTGCTGGCATTGTGACATGGGGGTGACACAGCCGCATATGTGCAGCCCTTTGGAGGAAGCCTTTGGGGTGCTGGCTCCAAATCAGTCCCTGTACCTACAAAATAGGGGAGTAAGCAACCTAATAGAGTCCCTTTTTTGCAAAAAGACAGTGTGGATTTGTTGCCAGTGCAGCCTTACTTCCAGTAGCAATACTGCCTGTAGTATCATGTCTGGAGGCCTCAGGGCTCGCTCAGGGCTTGTCACGCAGAACTGCAGGCCTGACAGAGCAGAACTGCTCTCCTCTCCTCTCCTCTCCTCTCCTCTCCTCTCCTCTCCTCTCCTCTCCTCTTCTCTCCTGTCCGCCAGTCCGATATCTAAGAGACTGTTTGCCTGAAAGGACAGAGGGGTTTCAGTTCCAAAATCAATTTCAAGGACACATAACACAATGAATTTTATTTTATTTTGTTGTTAATTTATTAATTTTCTTGATTTTATGTTAATTCATGTGATGTTTCTTCGTGTCATTTTTTTTCCCTTTGTGACTCTGTTTCACAACCCAGGCTCACAAGCATTAGCTCAAGCCCAAGTGTAGCCAGGAGTAGGCTGAGGCATTCTTCAGTTTAGCCTGAGAAAAGATCCCTTGCAGGCTGGCAAAGGCAAGTCCCAGAGCTGCAGAGAGCAGCAGCAGGAATAGAGGCCAAGCTGTCCGCGGTTCCTGCAGTGGGAGAACCTTGACAAGGAGTTGTGGGACTGACCATGCACAAAAGAGGAGGAAGAAGAAGAAGAAGAAGAAGAAGAAGAAGAAGAAGAAGAAGAGGAAGAAGAGGAAGAAGAGGTGAGTGGTACCGTGGCATCTCTTCCAAAGCGTGACATGTAGCGATGACGAGCAGACTTTTTGCCTTCCACAACTTGTTTGGCTGCTGTGCTTCTTGGCCAGGGATGCATGAGAAGCGCTCTGGTCCCTGCCAGGCGCTTGTGTTACCTGCAGGGAGAGCTGAGAAGTGGCAGCTGCGGCTGCCAGCATGGTGGAGCATGAGCAGCCGGCTCCCAGGCCAAATGGCCCAAAGAAATGGTGGCAAGGGGCGGTGCTGAGAACTGCAGAGGAAGGCAAAAAACCGCCGGGGACCAGTGCCAATGTGGCCCGGGGGAAAAAGTTCCTTGCTGAGCCCAGTGCTGGCCATGGGCTGTTTCCTGAGCATGTGAGCCAGACCTGGCTCCTTGTCCCACAGGCTGCTCATGCTTGCCAGGAGCTGCCCAAGCCCTATCCTCCCTTGAGCTGGAGCTATGTCGCGGACTTGCCAGAGTGCCCAAGTGCCTCTGAGCTGATAGATCTTGTGGGCAAGAATCCTTGCTGTCCCTGTGTAGGACACCAGTGGGTGTTCCAAAGCACTGCAAGCCCTTGCAAGCCCTTGCAAACCCTCGACATCCTATCTCTTACGGCTCCTGAGCGTTGCTCTGTAGGAGATGAGGATGGTGAGCTCTGCAGTGCTCCTCAAGAAGGAATTGCCTTGGTCTTGCCACTGCTATCCAGTTGAAAAGCATTTGCATCCATGAGCCGAGCTTGGGAGGTGGCCCTGCCAGCAGATTGTCTTGCAGCGGAGAACCTCCAGCAGCCTCATGCAAGGTTTTCTTCCCTCAGCCCCTGGCCTGTGATTCCAGCAGCTCCTCAAGTGCTTCCTGTCAGATGTGCTGGGGCTGCCCCCGGGCCAGCTCTGGCAGTGGACACGGGAGGCTGCTCCTCTGGATCCTGCGTGGGGCCTGGTGACCACTGCGTTGCCGGATGCTGGCATTGTGACATGGGGGTGACACAGCCGCATATGTGCAGCCCTTTGGAGGAAGCCTTTGGGGTGCTGGCTCCAAATCAGTCCCTGTAGCTACAAAATAGGGGAGTAAGCAACCTAATAGAGTCCCTTATTTGCAAAAAAACAGTGTGGATTTGTTGCCAGTGCAGCCTTCCTTCCAGTAGCAATACTGCCTGTAGTATCATGTATGGAGGCCTCAGGGCTCGCTCAGGGCTTGTCACGCAGAACTGCAGGCCTGACAGAGCAGAACTGCTCTCCTCTCCTCTCCTCTCCTCTCCTCTCCTCTCCTCTCCTCTCCTCTCCTCTCCTCTTCTCTCCTGTCCGCCAGTCCAATATCTAAGAGACTGTTTGCCTGAAAGGACAGAGGGTTTTCAGTTCCAAAATCAATTTCAAGGACACAGAACACAATGAATTTTATTTTATTTTGTTGTTAATTTATTAATTTTCTTGATTTTATGTTAATTCATGTTATGTTTCTTCGTGTCATTTTTTTTCCCTTTGTGACTCTGTTTCAGAAGCCAGGCTCACAAGCATTAGCTCAAGCCCAAGTGTAGCCAGGAGTAGGCTGAGGCATTCTTCAGTTTAGCCTGAGAAAAGATCCCTTGCAGGCTGGCAAAGGCAAGTCCCAGAGCTGCAGAGAGCAGCAGCAGGAATAGAGGCCAAGCTGTCCGCGGTTCCTGCAGAGGGAGAACCTTGACAAGGAGTTGTGGGACTGACCATGCACAAAAGAGGAGGAAGAACAGGAAGAAGAAGAAGAAGAAGAAGAAGAAGAAGAAGAGGAAGAAGAGGAAGAAGAGGTGAGTGGTACCGTGGCATCTCTTCCAAAGCGTGACATGTAGCGATGACGAGCAGACTTTTTGCCTTCCACAACTTGTTTGGCTGCTGTGCTTCTTGGCCAGGGATGCATGAGAAGCGCTCTGGTCCCTGCCAGGCGCTTGTGTTAGCTGCAGGGAGAGCTGAGAAGTGGCAGCTGCGGCTGCCAGCATGGTGGAGCATGAGCAGCCGGCTCCCAGGCCAAATGGCCCAAAGAAATGGTGGCAAGGGGCGGTGCTGAGAACTGCAGAGGAAGGCAAAAAACCGCCGGGGACCAGTGCCAATGTGCCCCGGGGGAAAAAGTTCCTTGCTGAGCCCAGTGCTGGCCATGGGCTGTTTCCTGAGCATGTGAGCCAGACCTGGCTCCTTGTCCCACAGGCTGCTCATGCTTCCCAGGAGCTGCCCAAGCCCTATCCTCCCTTGAGCTGGAGCTATGTCGCGGACTTGCCAGAGTGCCCAAGTGCCTCTGAGCTGATAGATCTTGTGGGCAAGAATCCTTGCTGTCCCTGTGTAGGACACCAGTGGGTGTTCCAAAGCACTGCAAGCCCTTGCAAGCCCTTGCAAGCCCTCGACATCCTATCTCTTACGGCTCCTGAGCGTTGCTCTGTAGGAGATGAGGATGGTGAGCTCTGCAGTGCTCCTCAAGAAGGAATTGCCTTGGTCTTGCAACTGCTATCCAGTTGAAAAGCATTTGCATCCATGAGTCGAGCTTGGAAGGTGGCCCTGCCAGCAGATTGTCTTGCAGCGGAGAACCTCCAGCAGCCTCATGCAAGGTTTTCTTCCCTCAGCCCCTGGCCTGTGATTCCAGCAGCTCCTCAAGTGCTTCCTGTCAGATGTGCTGGGGCTGCCCCCGGGCCAGCTCTGGCAGTGGACACGGGAGGCTGCTCCTCTGGATCCTGCGTGGGGCCTGGTGACCACTGCGTTGCCGGGTGCTGGCATTGTGACATGGGGGTGACACAGCCGCATATGTGCAGCCCTTTGGAGGAAGCCTTTGGGGTGCTGGCTCCAAATCAGTCCCTGTACCTACAAAATAGGGGAGTAAGCAACCTCATAGAGTCCCTTTTTTGCAAAAAGACAGTGTGGATTTGTTGCCAGTGCAGCCTTCCTTCCAGTAGCAATACTGCCTGTAGTATCATGTCTGGAGGCCTCAGGGCTCGCTCAGGGCTTGTCACGCAGAACTGCAGGCCTGACAGAGCAGAACTGCTCTCCTCTCCTCTCCTCTCCTCTCCTCTCCTCTCCTCTCCTCTCCTCTCCTGTCCGCCAGTCCAATATCTAAGAGACTGTTTGCCTGAAAGGACAGAGGGGTTTCAGTTCCAAAATCAATTTCAAGGACACAGAACACAATGAATTTTATTTTATTTTGTTGTTAATTTAGTAATTTTCTTGATTTTATGTTAATTCATGTGATGTTTCTTCGTGTCATTTTTTTTCCCTTTGTGACTCTGTTTCAGAAGCCAGGCTCACAAGCATTAGCTCAAGCCCAAGTGTAGCCAGGAGTAGGCTGAGGCATTCTTCAGTTTAGCCTGAGAAAAGATCCCTTGCAGGCTGGCAAAGGCAAGTCCCAGAGCTGCAGAGAGCAGCAGCAGGAATAGAGGCCAAGCTGTGCGCGGTTCCTGCAGAGGGAGAACCTTGACAAGGAGTTGTGGGACTGACCATGCACAAAAGAGGAGGAAGAAGAAGAAGAAGAAGAAGAAGAAGAAGAAGAGGAAGAAGAGGAAGAAGAGGTGAGTGGTACCGTGGCATCTCTTCCAAAGCATGACATGTAGCGATGACGAGCAGACTTTTTGCCTTCCACAACTTGTTTGGCTGCTGTGCTTCTTGGGCAGGGATGCATGAGAAGCGCTCTGGTCCCTGCCAGGCGCTTGTGTTAGCTGCAGGGAGAGCTGAGAAGTGGCAGCTGCGGCTGCCAGCATGGTGGAGCATGAGCAGCCGGCTCCCAGGCCAAATGGCCCAAAGAAATGGTGGCAAGGGGCGGTGCTGAGAACTGCAGAGGAAGGCAAAAAACCGCCGGGGACCAGTGCCAATGTTCCCCGGGGGAAAAAGTTCCTTGCTGAGCCCAGTGCTGGCCATGGGCTGTTCCCTGAGCATGTGAGCCAGACCTGGCTCCTTGTCCCACAGGCTGCTCATGCTTCCCAGGAGCTGCCCAAGCCCTATCCTCCCTTGAGCTGGAGCTATGTCGCGGACTTGCCAGAGTGCCCAAGTGCCTCTGAGCTGATAGATCTTGTGGGCAAGAATCCTTGCTGTCCCTGTGTAGGACACCAGTGGGTGTTCCAAAGCACTGCAAGCCCTTGCAAGCCCTTGCAAGCCCTCGACATCCTATCTCTTACGGCTCCTGAGCGTTGCTCTGTAGGAGATGAGGATGGTGAGCTCTGCAGTGCTCCTCAAGAAGGAATTGCCTTGGTCTTGCAACTGCTATCCAGTTGAAAAGCATTTGCATCCATGAGCCGAGCTTGGAAGGTGGCCCTGCCAGCAGATTGTCTTGCAGCGGAGAACCTCCAGCAGCCTCCTGCAAGGTTTTCTTCCCTCAGCCCCTGGCCTGTGATTCCAGCAGCTCCTCAAGTGCTTCCTGTGAGATGTGCTGGGGCTGCCCCCGGGCCAGCTCTGGCAGTGGACACGGGAGGCTGCTCCTCTGGATCCTGCGTGGGGCCTGGTGACCACTGCGTTGCCGGGTGCTGGCATTGTGACATGGGGGTGACACAGCCGCATATGTGCAGCCCTTTGGAGGAAGCCTTTGGGGTGCTGGCTCCAAATCAGTCCCTGTACCTACAAAATAGGGGAGTAAGCAACCTCATAGAGTCCCTTTTTTGCAAAAAGACAGTGTGGATTTGTTGCCAGTGCAGCCTTACTTCCAGTAGCAATACTGCCTGTAGTATCATGTATGGAGGCCTCAGGGCTCGCTCAGGGCTTGTCACGCAGAACTGCAGGCCTGACAGAGCAGAACTGCTCTCCTCTCCTCTCCTCTCCTCTCCTCTCCTCTCCTCTCCTCTCCTCTCCTGTCCGCCAGTCCAATATCTAAGAGACTGTTTGCCTGAAAGGACAGAGGGGTTTCAGTTCCAAAATCAATTTCAAGGACACAGAACACAATGAATTTTATTTTATTTTGTTGTTAATTTAGTAATTTTCTTGATTTTATGTTAATTCATGTGATGTTTCTTCGTGTCATTTTTTTTCCCTTTGTGACTCTGTTTCAGAAGCCAGGCTCACAAGCATTAGCTCAAGCCCAAGTGTAGCCAGGAGTAGGCTGAGGCATTCTTCAGTTTAGCCTGAGAAAAGATCCCTTGCAGGCTGGCAAAGGCAAGTCCCAGAGCTGCAGAGAGCAGCAGCAGGAATAGAGGCCAAGCTGTGCGCGGTTCCTGCAGAGGGAGAACCTTGACAAGGAGTTGTGGGACTGACCATGCACAAAAGAGGAGGAAGAAGAAGAAGAAGAAGAAGAAGAAGAAGAAGAGGAAGAAGAGGAAGAAGAGGTGAGTGGTACCGTGGCATCTCTTCCAAAGCGTGACATGTAGCGATGACGAGCAGACTTTTTGCCTTCCACAACTTGTTTGGCTGCTGTGCTTCTTGGCCAGGGATGCATGAGAAGCGCTCTGGTCCCTGCCAGGCACTTGTGTTAGCTGCAGGGAGAGCTGAGAAGTGGCAGCTGCGGCTGCCAGCATGGTGGAGCATGAGCAGCCGGCTCCCAGGCCAAATGGCCCAAAGAAATGGTGGCAAGGGGCGGTGCTGAGAACTGCAGAGGAAGGCAAAAAACCGCCGGGGACCAGTGCCAATGTGCCCCGGGGGAAAAAGTTCCTTGCTGAGCCCAGTGCTGGCCATGGGCTGTTTCCTGAGCATGTGAGCCAGACCTGGCTCCTTGTCCCACAGGCTGCTCATGCTTGCCAGGAGTTGCCCAAGCCCTATCCTCCCTTGAGCTGGAGCTATGTCACGGACTTGCCAGAGTGCCCAAGTGCCTCTGAGCTGATAGACGTTGTGGGCAAGAATCCTTGCTGTCCCTGTGTAGGACACCAGTGGGTGTTCCAAAGCACTGCAAGCCCTTGCAAGCCCTTGCAAGCCCTCGACATCCTATCTCTTACGGCTCCTGAGCGTTGCTCTGTAGGAGATGAGGATGGTGAGCTCTGCAGTGCTCCTCAAGAAGGAATTGCCTTGGTCTTGCCACTGCTATCCAGTTGAAAAGCATTTGCATCCATGAGCCGAGCTTGGGAGGTGGCCCTGCCAGCAGATTGTCTTGCAGCGGAGAACCTCCAGCAGCCTCATGCAAGGTTTTCTTCCCTCAGCCCCTGGCCTGTGATTCCAGCAGCTCCTCAAGTGCTTCCTGTCAGATGTGCTGGGGCTGCCCCCGGGCCAGCTCTGGCAGCGGACACGGGAGGCTGCTCCTCTGGATCCTGCGTGGGGCCTGGTGACCACTGCGTTGCCGGGTGCTGGCATTGTGACATGGGTGTGACACAGCCGCATATGTGCAGCCCTTTGGAGGAAGCCTTTGGGGTGCTGGCTCCAAATCAGTCCCTGTAGCTACAAAATAGGGGAGTAAGCAACCTACTAGAGTCCCTTTTTTGCAAAAAGACAGTGTGGATTTGTTGCCAGTGCAGCCTTCCTTCCAGTAGCAATACTGCCTGTAGTATCATGTATGGAGGCCTCAGGGCTCGCTCAGGGCTTGTCACGCAGAACTGCAGGCCTGACAGAGCAGAACTGCTCTCCTCTCCTCTCCTCTCCTCTCCTCTCCTCTCCTCTCCTCTCCTCTCCTCTCCTGTCCGCCAGTCCAATATCTAAGAGACTGTTTGCCTGAAAGGACAGAGGGGTTTCAGTTCCAAAATCAATTTCAAGGACACAGAACACAATGAATTTTATTTTATTTTGTTGTTAATTTAGTAATTTTCTTGATTTTATGTTAATTCATGTGATGTTTCTTCGTGTCATTTTTTTTCCCTTTGTGACTCTGTTTCAGAAGCCAGGCTCACAAGCATTAGCTCAAGCCCAAGTGTAGCCAGGAGTAGGCTGAGGCATTCTTCAGTTTAGCCTGAGAAAAGATCCCTTGCAGGCTGGCAAAGGCAAGTCCCAGAGCTGCAGAGAGCAGCAGCAGGAATAGAGGCCAAGCTGTGCGCGGTTCCTGCAGAGGGAGAACCTTGACAAGGAGTTGTGGGACTGACCATGCACAAAAGAGGAGGAAGAAGAAGAAGAAGAAGAAGAAGAAGAAGAAGAAGAAGAAGAAGAGGAAGAAGAGGAAGAAGAGGTGAGTGGTACCGTGGCATCTCTTCCAAAGCGTGACATGTAGCGATGACGAGCAGACTTTTTGCCTTGCACAACTTGTTTGGCTGCTGTGCTTCTTGGGCAGGGATGCATGAGAAGCGCTCTGGTCCCTGCCAGGCGCTTGTGTTAGCTGCAGGGAGAGCTGAGAAGTGGCAGCTGCGGCTGCCAGCATGGTGGAGCATGAGCAGCCGGCTCCCAGGCCAAATGGCCCAAAGAAATGGTGGCAAGGGGCGGTGCTGAGAACTGCAGAGGAAGGCAAAAAACCGCCGGGGACCAGTGCCAATGTGCCCCGGGGGAAAAAGTTCCTTGCTGAGCCCAGTGCTGGCCATGGGCTGTTTCCTGAGCATGTGAGCCAGACCTGGCTCCTTGTCCCACAGGCTGCTCATGCTTCCCAGGAGCTGCCCAAGCCCTATCCTCCCTTGAGCTGGAGCTATGTCGCGGACTTGCCAGAGTGCCCAAGTGCCTCTGAGCTGATAGATCCTGTGGGCAAGAATCCTTGCTGTCCCTGTGTAGGACACCAGTGGGTGTTCCAAAGCACTGCAAGCCCTTGCAAGCCCTTGCAAGCCCTCGACATCCTATCTCTTACGGCTCCTGAGCGTTGCTCTGTAGGAGATGAGGATGGTGAGCTCTGCAGTGCTCCTCAAGAAGGAATTGCCTTGGTCTTGCAACTGCTATCCAGTTGAAAAGCATTTGCATCCATGAGCCGAGCTTGGAAGGTGGCCCTGCCAGCAGATTGTCTTGCAGCGGAGAACCTCCAGCAGCCTCATGCAAGGTTTTCTTCCCTCAGCCCCTGGCCTGTGATTCCAGCAGCTCCTCAAGTGCTTCCTGTGAGATGTGCTGGGGCTGCCCCCGGGCCAGCTCTGGCAGTGGACACGGGAGGCTGCTCCTCTGGATCCTGCGTGGGGCCTGGTGACCACTGCGTTGCCGGGTGCTGGCATTGTGACATGGGGGTGACACAGCCGCATATGTGCAGCCCTTTGGAGGAAGCCTTTGGGGTGCTGGCTCCAAATCAGTCCCTGTAGCTACAAAATAGGGGAGTAAGCAACCTCATAGAGTCCCTTTTTTGCAAAAAGACAGTGTGGATTTGTTGCCAGTGCAGCCTTCCTTCCAGTAGCAATACTGCCTGTAGTATCATGTATGGAGGCCTCAGGGCTCGCTCAGGGCTTGTCACGCAGAACTGCAGGCCTGACAGAGCAGAACTGCTCTCCTCTCCTCTCCTCTCCTCTCCTCTCCTCTCCTCTCCTCTCCTCTCCTCTCCTCTCCTGTCCGCCAGTCCAATATCTAAGAGACTGTTTGCCTGAAAGGACAGAGGGGTTTCAGTTCCAAAATCAATTTCAAGGACACAGAACACAATGAATTTTATTTTATTTTGTTGTTAATTTAGTAATTTTCTTGATTTTATGTTAATTCATGTGATGTTTCTTCGTGTCATTTTTTTTCCCTTTGTGACTCTGTTTCAGAAGCCAGGCTCACAAGCATTAGCTCAAGCCAAAGCGTAGCCAGGAGTAGGCTGAGGCATTCTTCAGTTTAGCCTGAGAAAAGATCCCTTGCAGGCTGGCAAAGGCAAGTCCCAGAGCTGCAGAGAGCAGCAGCAGGAATAGAGGCCAAGCTGTGCGCGGTTCCTGCAGAGGGAGAACCTTGACAAGGAGTTGTGGGACTGACCATGCACAAAAGAGGAGGAAGAAGAAGAAGAAGAAGAAGAAGAAGAAGAAGAGGAAGAAGAGGAAGAAGAGGTGAGTGGTACCGTGGCATCTCTTCCAAAGCGTGACATGTAGCGATGACGAGCAGACTTTTTGCCTTCCACAACTTGTTTGGCTGCTGTGCTTCTTGGGCAGGGATGCATGAGAAGCGCTCTGGTCCCTGCCAGGCGCTTGTGTTAGCTGCAGGGAGAGCTGAGAAGTGGCAGCTGCGGCTGCCAGCATGGTGGAGCATGAGCAGCCGGCTCCCAGGCCAAATGGCCCAAAGAAATGGTGGCAAGGGGCGGTGCTGAGAACTGCAGAGGAAGGCAAAAAACCGCCGGGGACCAGTGCCAATGTGCCCCGGGGGAAAAAGTTCCTTGCTGAGCCCAGTGCTGGCCATGGGCTGTTCCCTGAGCATGTGAGCCAGACCTGGCTCCTTGTCCCACAGGCTGCTCATGCTTGCCAGGAGCTGCCCAAGCCCTATCCTCCCTTGAGCTGGAGCTATGTCGCGGACTTGCCAGAGTGCCCAACTGCCTCTGAGCTGCTAGACCTTGTGGGCAAGAATCCTTGCTGTCCCTGTGTAGGACAGCAGTGGGTGTTCCAAAGCACTGCAAGCCCTTGCAAGCCCTTGCAAGCCCTCGACATCCTATCTCTTACGGCTCCTGAGCGTTGCTCTGTAGGAGATGAGGATGGTGAGCTCTGCAGTGCTCCTCAAGAAGGAATTGCCTTGGTCTTGCCACTGCTATCCAGTTGAAAAGGATTTGCATCCATGAGCCGAGCTTGGAAGGTGGCCCTGCCAGCAGATTGTCTTGCAGCGGAGAACCTCCAGCAGCCTCATGCAAGGTTTTCTTCCCTCAGCCCCTGGCCTGTGATTCCAGCAGCTCCTCAAGTGCTTCCTGTGAGACGTGCTGGGGCTGCCCCCGGGCCAGCTCTGGCAGTGGACACGGGAGGCTGCTCCTCTGGATCCTGCGTGGGGCCTGGTGACCACTGCGTTGCCGGGTGCTGGCATTGTGCCATGGGGGTGACACAGCCGCATATGTGCAGCCCTTTGGAGGAAGCCTTTGGGGTGCTGGCTCCAAATCAGTCCCTGTAGCTACAAAATAGGGGAGTAAGCAACCTCATAGAGTCCCTTTTTTGCAAAAAGACAGTGTGGATTTGTTGCCAGTGCAGCCTTACTTCCAGTAGCAATACTGCCTGTAGTATCATGTATGGAGGCCTCAGGGCTCGCTCAGGGCTTGTCACGCAGAACTGCAGGCCTGACAGAGCAGAACTGCTCTCCTCTGCTCTCCTCTCCTCGCCTCTTCTCTCCTCTCCTCTCCTCTTCTCTCCTCTCCTCTCCTCTTCTCTCCTGTCCGCCAGTCCGATATCTAAGAGACTGTTTGCCTGAAAGGACAGAGGGGTTTCAGTTCCAAAATCAATTTCAAGGACACATAACACAATGAATTTTATTTTATTTTGTTGTTAATTTATTAATTTTCTTGATTTTATGTTAATTCATGTGATGTTTCTTCATGTCATTTTTTTTCCCTTTGTGACTCTGTTTCAGAAGCCAGGCTCACAAGCATTAGCTCAAGCCCAAGTGTAGCCAGGAGTAGGCTGAGGCATTCTTCAGTTTAGCCTGAGAAAAGATCCCTTGCAGGCTGGCAAAGGCAAGTCCCAGAGCTGCAGAGAGCAGCAGCAGGAATAGAGGCCAAGCTGTCCGCGGTTCCTGCAGAGGGAGAACCTTGACAAGGAGTTGTGGGACTGACCATGCACAAAAGAGGAAGAAGAAGAAGAAGAAGAAGAAGAAGAAGAAGAAGAAGAAGAAGAAGAAGAAGAAGAAGAAGAAGAAGAAGAAGAAGAGGAAGAAGAGGAAGAACAGGTGAGTGGTACCGTGGCATCTCTTCCAAAGCGTGACATGTAGCGATGACGAGCAGACTTTTTGCCTTCCACAACTTGTTTGGCTGCTGTGCTTCTTGGGCAGGGATGCATGAGAAGCGCTCTGGTCCCTGCCAGGCACTTGTGTTACCTGCAGGGAGAGCTGAGAAGTGGCAGCTGCAGCTGCCAGCATGGTGGAGCATGAGCAGCCGGCTCCCAGGCCAAATGGCCCAAAGAAATGGTGGCAAGGGGCGGTGCTGAGAACTGCAGAGGAAGGCAAAAAACCGCCGGGGACCAGTGCCAATGTGCCCCGGGGGAAAAAGGTCCTTGCTGAGCCCAGTGCTGGCCATGGGCTGTTCCCTGAGCATGTGAGCCAGACCTGGCTCCTTGTCCCACAGGCTGCTCATGCTTCCCAGGAGCTGCCCAAGCCCTATCCTCCCTTGAGCTGGAGCTATGTCGCGGACTTGCCAGAGTGCCCAAGTGCCTCTGAGCTGATAGATCTTGTGGGCAAGAATCCTTGCTATCCCTGTGTAGGACCCCAGTGGTGGTTCCAAAGCACTGCAAGCCCTTGCAAGCCCTTGCAAGCCCTCGACATCCTATCTCTTACGGCTCCTGAGCGTTGCTCTGTAGGAGATGAGGATGGTGAGCTCTGCAGTGCTCCTCAAGAAGGAATTGCCTTGGTCTTGCCACTGCTATCCAGTTGAAAAGGATTTGCATCCATGAGCCGAGCTTGGAAGGTGGCCCTGCCAGCAGATTGTCTTGCAGCGGAGAACCTCCAGCAGCCTCATGCAAGGTTTTCTTCCCTCAGCCCCTGGCCTGTGATTCCAGCAGCTCCTCAAGTGCTTCCTGTCAGATGTGCTGGGGCTGCCCCCGGGCCAGCTCTGGCAGCGGACACGGGAGGCTGCTCCTCTGGATCCTGCGTGGGGCCTGGTGACCACTGCGTTGCCGGGTGCTGGCATTGTGACATGGGGGTGACACAGCCGCATATGTGCAGCCCTTTGGAGGAAGCCTTTGGGGTGCTGGCTCCAAATCAGTCCCTGTAGCTACAAAATAGGGGAGTAAGCAACCTCATAGAGTCCCTTTTTTGCAAAAAGACAGTGTGGATTTGTTGCCAGTGCAGCCTTCCTTCCAGTAGCAATACTGCCTGTAGTATCATGTATGGAGGCCTCAGGGCTCGCTCAGGGCTTGTCACGCAGAACTGCAGGCCTGACAGAGCAGAACTGCTCTCCTCTGCTCTCCTCTCCTCTCCTCTCCTCTCCTCTCCTCTTCTCTCCTCTCCTGTCCTCTTCTCTCCTGTCCGCCAGTCCAATATCTAAGAGACTGTTTGCCTGAAAGGACAGAGGGGTTTCAGTTCCAAAATCAATGTCAAGGACACATAACACAATGAATTTTATTTGATTTTGTTGTTAATTTATTAATTTTCTTGATTTTATGTTAATTCATGTGATGTTTCTTCGTGTCATTTTTTTTCCCTTTGTGACTCTGTTTCAGAAGCCAGGCTCACAAGCATTAGCTCAAGCCCAAGTGTAGCCAGGAGTAGGCTGAGGCATTCTTCAGTTTAGCCTGAGAAAAGATCCCTTGCAGGCTGGCAAAGGCAAGTCCCAGAGCTGCAGAGAGCAGCAGCAGGAATAGAGGCCAAGCTGTGCGCGGTTCCTGCAGAGGGAGAACCTTGACAAGGAGTTGTGGGACTGACCATGCACAAAAGAGGAAGAAGAAGAAGAAGAAGAAGAAGAAGAAGAAGAAGAAGAAGAAGAAGCAGAAGAGGAAGAGGAAGAAGAGGAAGAACAGGTGAGTGGTACCGTGGCATCTCTTCCAAAGCGTGACATGTAGCGATGACGAGCAGACTTTTTGCCTTCCACAACTTGTTTGGCTGCTGTGCTTCTTGGGCAGGGATGCATGAGAAGTGCTCTGGTCCCTGCCAGGCACTTGTGTTACCTGCAGGGAGAGCTGAGAAGTGGCAGCTGCAGCTGCCAGCATGGTGGAGCATGAGCAGCCGGCTCCCAGGCCAAATGGCCCAAAGAAATGGTGGCAAGGGGCGGTGCTGAGAACTGCAGAGGAAGGCAAAAAACCGCCGGGGACCAGTGCCAATGTGCCCCGGGGGAAAAAGGTCCTTGCTGAGCCCAGTGCTGGCCATGGGCTGTTCCCTGAGCATGTGAGCCAGACCTGGCTCCTTGTCCCACAGGCTGCTCATGCTTCCCAGGAGCTGCCCAAGCCCTATCCTCCCTTGAGCTGGAGCTATGTCGCGGACTTGCCAGAGTGCCCAAGTGCCTCTGAGCTGATAGATCTTGTGGGCAAGAATCCTTGCTATCCCTGTGTAGGACCCCAGTGGTGGTTCCAAAGCACTGCAAGCCCTTGCAAGCCCTTGCAAGCCCTCGACATCCTATCTCTTACGGCTCCTGAGCGTTGCTCTGTAGGAGATGAGGATGGTGAGCTCTGCAGTGCTCCTCAAGAAGGAATTGCCTTGGTCTTGCCACTGCTATCCAGTTGAAAAGGATTTGCATCCATGAGCCGAGCTTGGAAGGTGGCCCTGCCAGCAGATTGTCTTGCAGCGGAGAACCTCCAGCAGCCTCATGCAAGGTTTTCTTCCCTCAGCCCCTGGCCTGTGATTCCAGGAGCTCCTCAAGTGCTTCCTGTCAGATGTGCTGGGGCTGCCCCCGGGCCAGCTCTGGCAGTGGACACGGGAGGCTGCTCCTCTGGATCCTGCGTGGGGCCTGGTGACCACTGCGTTGCCGGGTGCTGGCATTGTGACATGGGGGTGACACAGCCGCATATGTGCAGCCCTTTGGAGGAAGCCTTTGGGGTGCTGGCTCCAAATCAGTCCCTGTAGCTACAAAATAGGGGAGTAAGCAACCTAATAGAGTCCCTTTTTTGCAAAAAGACAGTGTGGATTTGTTGCCAGTGCAGCCTTCCTTCCAGTAGCAATACTGCCTGTAGTATCATGTCTGGAGGCCTCAGGGCTCGCTCAGGGCTTGTCACGCAGAACTGCAGGCCTGACAGAGCAGAACTGCTCTCCTCTGCTCTCCTCTCCTCTCCTCTCCTCTCCTCTCCTCTTCTCTCCTCTCCTGTCCTCTTCTCTCCTGTTCGCCAGTCCAATATCTAAGAGACTGTTTGCCTGAAAGGACAGAGGGGTTTCAGTTCCAAAATCAATGTCAAGGACACATAACACAATGAATTTTATTTGATTTTGTTGTTAATTTATTAATTTTCTTGATTTTATGTTAATTCATGTGATGTTTCTTCGTGTCATTTTTTTTCCCTTTGTGACTCTGTTTCAGAAGCCAGGCTCACAAGCATTAGCTCAAGCCCAAGTGTAGCCAGGAGTAGGCTGAGGCATTCTTCAGTTTAGCCTGAGAAAAGATCCCTTGCAGGCTGGCAAAGGCAAGTCCCAGAGCTGCAGAGAGCAGCAGCAGGAATAGAGGCCAAGCTGTGCGCGGTTCCTGCAGAGGGAGAACCTTGACAAGGAGTTGTGGGACTGACCATGCACAAAAGAGGAGGAAGAAGAAGAAGAAGAAGAAGAAGAAGAAGAAGAGGAAGAAGAGGAAGAAGAGGTGAGTGGTACCGTGGCATCTCTTCCAAAGCGTGACATGTAGCGATGACAAGTAGACTTTTTGCCTTCCACAACTTGTTTGGCTGCTGTGCTTCTTGGGCAGGGATGCATGAGAAGCGCTCTGGTCCCTGCCAGGCGCTTGTGTTAGCTGCAGGGAGAGCTGAGAAGTGGCAGCTGCGGCTGGCAGCATGGTGGAGCATGAGCAGCCGGCTCCCAGGCCAAATGGCCCAAAGAAATGGTGGCAAGGGGTGGTGCTGGGAACTGCAGAGGAAGGCAAAAAAACCGCCGGGGATCAGTGCCAATGTTCCCCGGGGGAAAAAGTTCCTTGCTGAGCCCAGTGCTGGCCATGGGCTGTTCCCTGAGCATGTGAGCCAGACCTGGCTCCTTGTCCCACAGGCTGCTCATGCTTCCCAGGAGCTGACCAAGCCCTAACCTCCCTTGAGCTGGAGCTATGTCGTGGACTTGCCAGAGTGCCCAACTGCCTCTGAGCTGATAGACGTTGTGGGCAAGAATCCTTGCTGTCCCTGTGTAGGACACCAGTGGGTGTTCCAAAGCACTGCAAGCCCTTGCAAGCCCTTGCAAGCCCTCGACATCCTATCTCTTACGGCTCCTGAGCGTTGCTCTGTAGGAGATGAGGATGGTGAGCTCTGCAGTGCTCCTCAAGAAGGAATTGCCTTGGTCTTGCCACTGCTATCCAGTTGAAAAGGATTTGCATCCATGAGCCGAGCTTGGAAGGTGGCCCTGCCAGCAGATTGTCTTGCAGCGGAGAACCTCCAGCAGCCTCATGCAAGGTTTTCTTCCCTCAGCCCCTGGCCTGTGATTCCAGCAGCTCCTCAAGTGCTTCCTGTGAGATGTGCTGGGGCTGCCCCCGGGCCAGCTCTGGCAGTGGACACAGGAGGCTGCTCCTCTGGATCCTGCGTGGGGCCTGGTGACCACTGCGTTGCCGGGTGCTGGCATTGTGCCATGGGGGTGACACAGCCGCATATGTGCAGCCCTTTGGAGGAAGCCTTTGGGGTGCTGGCTCGAAATCAGTCCCTGTAGCTACAAAATAGGGGAGTAAGCAACCTAATAGAGTCCCTTTTTTGCAAAAAGACAGTGTGGATTTGTTGCCAGTGCAGCCTTACTTCCAGTAGCAATACTGCCTGTAGTATCATGTATGGAGGCCTCAGGGCTCGCTCAGGGCTTGTCACGCAGAACTGCAGGCCTGACAGAGCAGAACTGCTCTCCTCTCCTCTCCTCTCGTCTTCTCTCCCGTCCGCCAGTCCAATATCTAAGAGACTGTTTGCCTGAAAGGACAGAGGGGTTTCAGTTCCAAAATCAATTTCAAGGACACATAACACAATGAATTTTATTTGATTTTGTTGTTAATTTATTAATTTTCTTGATTTTATGTTAATTCATGTGATGTTTCTTCGTGTCATTTTTTTTCCCTTTGTGACTCTGTTTCAGAAGCCAGGCTCACAAGCATTAGCTCAAGCCCAAGTGTAGCCAGGAGTAGGCTGAGGCATTCTTCAGTTTAGCCTGAGAAAAGATCCCTTGCAGGCTGGCAAAGGCAAGTCCCAGAGCTGCAGAGAGCAGCAGCAGGAATAGAGGCCAAGCTGTGCGCGGTTCCTGCAGAGGGAGAACCTTGACAAGGAGTTGTGGGCCTGACCATGCACAAAAGAGGAGGAAGAAGAAGAAGAAGAAGAAGAAGAAGAAGAAGAAGAAGAAGAAGAAGAAGAGGAAGAAGAGGAAGAAGAGGTGAGTGGTACCGTGGCATCTCTTCCAAAGCGTGACATGTAGCGATGACGAGCAGACTTTTTGCCTTCCACAACTTGTTTGGCTGCTGTGCTTCTTGGGCAGGGATGCATGAGAAGCGCTCTGGTCCCTGCCAGGCGCTTGTGTTACGTGCAGGGAGAGCTGAGAAGTGGCAGCTGCGGCTGCCAGCATGGTGAAGCATGAGCAGCCGGCTCCCAGGCCAAATGGCCCAAAGAAATGGTGGCAAGGGGCCGTGCTGAGAACTGCAGAGGAAGGCAAAAAACCGCCAGGGACCAGTGCCAATGTGCCCCGGGGGAAAAAGTTCCTTGCTGAGCCCAGTGCTGGCCATGGGCTGTTTCCTGAGCATGTGAGCCAGACCTGGCTCCTTGTCCCACAGGCTGCTCATGCTTCCCAGGAGCTGCCCAAGCCCTAACCTCCCTTGAGCTGGAGCTATGTCGCGGACTTGCCAGAGTGCCCAAGTGCCTCTGAGCTGATAGACCTTGTGGGCAAGAATCCTTGCTGTCCCTGTGTAGGACCCCAGTGGGTGTTCCAAAGCACTGCAAGCCCTTGCAAGCCCTTGCAAGCCCTCGACATCCTATCTCTTACGACTCCTGAGCGTTGCTCTGTAGGAGATGAGGATGGTGAGCTGTGCAGTGCTCCTCAAGAAGGAATTGCCTTGGTCTTGCCACTGCTATCCAGTTGAAAAGGATTTGCATCCATGAGCCGAGCTTGGGAGGTGGCCCTGCCAGCAGATTGTCTTGCAGCGGAGAACCTCCAGCAGCCTCATGCAAGGTTTTCTTCCCTCAGCCCCTGGCCTGTGATTCCAGCAGCTCTTCAAGTGCTTCCTGTCAGATGTGCTGGGGCTGCCCCCGGGCCAGCTCTGGCAGTGGACACGGGAGGCTGCTCCTCTGGATCCTGCGTGGGGCCTGGTGACCACTGCGTTGCCGGGTGCTGGCATTGTGACATGGGGGTGACACAGCCGCATATGTGCAGCCCTTTGGAGGAAGCCTTTGGGGTGCTGGCTCCAAATCAGTCCCTGTAGCTACAAAATAGGGGAGTAAGCAACCTCATAGAGTCCCTTTTTTGCAAAAAGACAGTGTGGATTTGTTGCCAGTGCAGCCTTACTTCCAGTAGCAATACTGCCTGTAGTATCATGTATGGAGGCCTCAGGGCTCGCTCAGGGCTTGTCACGCAGAACTGCAGGCCTGACAGAGCAGAACTGCTCTCCTCTCCTCTCCTCTCCTCGCCTCTTCTCTCCTCTCCTCTCCTCTTCTCTCCTCTCCTGTCCGCCAGTCCAATATCTAAGAGACTGTTTGCCTGAAAGGACAGAGGGGTTTCAGTTCCAAAATCAATTTCAAGGACACAGAACACAATGAATTTTATTTTATTTTGTTGTTAATTTAGTAATTTTCTTGATTTTATGTTAATTCATGTGATGTTTCTTCGTGTCATTTTTTTTCCCTTTGTGACTCTGTTTCAGAAGCCAGGCTCACAAGCATTAGCTCAAGCCCAAGTGTAGCCAGGAGTAGGCTGAGGCATTCTTCAGTTTAGCCTGAGAAAAGATCCCTTGCAGGCTGGCAAAGGCAAGTCCCAGAGCTGCAGAGAGCAGCAGCAGGAATAGAGGCCAAGCTGTGCGCGGTTCCTGCAGAGGGAGAACCTTGACAAGGAGTTGTGGGACTGACCATGCACAAAAGAGGAGGAAGAAGAAGAAGAAGAAGAAGAAGAAGAAGAAGAGGAAGAAGAGGAAGAAGAGGTGAGTGGTACCGTGGCATCTCTTCCAAAGCGTGACATGTAGCGATGACGAGCAGACTTTTTGCCTTCCACAACTTGTTTGGCTGCTGTGCTTCTTGGGCAGGGATGCATGAGAAGCGCTCTGGTCCCTGCCAGGCGCTTGTGTTAGCTGCAGGGAGAGCTGAGAAGTGGCAGCTGCGGCTGCCAGCATGGTGGAGCATGAGCAGCCGGCTCCCAGGCCAAATGGCCCAAAGAAATGGTGGCAAGGGGCGGTGCTGAGAACTGCAGAGGAAGGCAAAAAACCGCCGGGGACCAGTGCCAATGTGCCCCGGGGGAAAAAGTTCCTTGCTGAGCCCAGTGCTGGCCATGGGCTGTTCCCTGAGCATGTGAGCCAGACCTGGCTCCTTGTCCCACAGGCTGCTCATGCTTCCCAGGAGCTGCCCAAGCCCTATCCTCCCTTGAGCTGGAGCTATGTCACGGACTTGCCAGAGTGCCCAACTGCCTCTGAGCTGCTGGACCTTGTGGGCAAGAATCCTTGCTGTCCCTGTGTAGGACACCAGTGGGTATTCCAAAGCACTGCAAGCCCTTGCAAGCCCTTGCAAGCCCTCGACATCCTATCTCTTACGGCTCCTGAGCGTTGCTGTGTAGGAGGTGAGGATGGTGAGCTCTGCAGTGCTCCTCAAGAAGGAATTGCCTTGGTCTTGCCACTGCTATCCAGTTGCAAAGGATTTGCATCCATGAGCCGAGCTTGGAAGGTGGCCCTGCCAGCAGATTGTCTTGCAGCGGAGAACCTCCAGCAGCCTCATGCAAGGTTTTCTTCCCTCAGCCCCTGGCCTGTGATTCCAGCAGCTCCTCAAGTGCTTCCTGTCAGATGTGCTGGGGCTGCCCTCGGGCCAGCTCTGGCAGTGGACACGGGAGGCTGCTACTCTGGATCCTGCGTGGGGCCTGGTGACCACTGCGTTGCCGGGTGCTGGCATTGTGACATGGGGGTGACACAGCCGCATATGTGCAGCCCTTTGGAGGAAGCCTTTGGGGTGCTGGCTCCAAATCAGTCCCTGTAGCTACAAAATAGGGGAGTAAGCAACCTAATAGAGTCCCTTTTTTGCAAAAAGACAGTGTGGATTTGTTGCCAGTGCAGCCTTACTTCCAGTAGCAATACTGCCTGTAGTATCATGTATGGAGGCCTCAGGGCTCGCTCAGGGCTTGTCACGCAGAACTGCAGGCCTGACAGAGCAGAACTGCTCTCCTCTCCTCTCCTCTCCTCTCCTCTCCTCTCCTCTCCTCTCCTCTTCTCTCCTGTCCGCCAGTCCAATATCAAAGAGTCTGTTTGCCTGAAAGGACAGAGGGGTTTCAGTTCCAAAATCATTTTCAAGGACACATAACACAATGAATTTGATTTTATTTTGTTGTTAATTTATTAATTTTCTTGATTTTATGTTAATTCATGTGATGTTTCTTCGTGTCATTTGTTTTCCCTTTGTGACTCTGTTTCAGAAGCCAGGCTCACAAGCATTAGCTCAAGCCCAAGTGTAGCCAGGAGTAGGCTGAGGCATTCTTCAGTTTAGCCTGAGAAAAGATCCCTTGCAGGCTGGCAAAGGCAAGTCCCAGAGCTGCAGAGAGCAGCAGCAGGAATAGAGGCCAAGCTGTGCGCGGTTCCTGCAGAGGGAGAACCTTGACAAGGAGTTGTGGGACTGACCATGCACAAAAGAGGAAGAAGAAGAAGAAGAAGAAGAAGAAGTAGAAGAAGAAGAAGAAGAAGAAGAAGAGGAAGAAGAGGAAGAAGAGGTGAGTGGTACCGTGGCATCTCTTCCAAAGCGTGACATGTAGCGATGACGAGCAGACTTTTTGCCTTCCACAACTTGTTTGGCTGCTGTGCTTCTTGGGCAGGGATGCATGAGAAGCGCTCTGGTCCCTGCCAGGCGCTTGTGTTAGCTGCAGGGAGAGCTGAGAAGTGGCAGCTGCGGCTGCCAGCATGGTGGAGCATGAGCAGCCGGCTCCCAGGCCAAATGGCCCAAAGAAATGGTGGCAAGGGGCGGTGCTGAGAACTGCAGAGGAAGGCAAAAAACCGCCGGGGACCAGTGCCAATGTGCCCCGGGGGAAAAAGTTCCTTGCTGAGCCCAGTGCTGGCCATGGGCTGTTTCCTGAGCATGTGAGCCAGACCTGGCTCCTTGTCCCACAGGCTGCTCATGCTTGCCAGGAGCTGCCCAAGCCCTATCCTCCCTTGAGCTGGAGCTATCTGGCGGACTTGCCAGAGTGCCCAAGTGCCTCTGAGCTGATAGACCTTGTGGGCAAGAATCCTTGCTGTCCCTGTGTAGGACACCAGTGGGTGTTCCAAAGCACTGCAAGCCCTTGCAAGCCCTTGCAAGCCCTCGACATCCTATCTCTTACGGCTCCTGAGCGTTGCTCTGTAGGAGATGAGGATGGTGAGCTCTGCAGTGCTCCTCAAGAAGGAATTGCCTTGGTCTTGCCACTGCTATCCAGTTGAAAAGGATTTGCATCCATGAGCCGAGCTTGGGAGGTGGCCCTGCCAGCAGATTGTCTTGCAGCGGAGAACCTCCAGCAGCCTCATGCAAGGTTTTCTTCCCTCAGCCCCTGGCCTGTGATTCCAGCAGCTCCTCAAGTGCTTCCTGTCAGATGTGCTGGGGCTGCCCCCGGGCCAGCTCTGGCAGTGGACACGGGAGGCTGCTACTCTGGATCCTGCGTGGGGCCTGGTGACCACTGCGTTGCCGGGTGCTGGCATTGTGACATGGGGGTGACACAGCCGCATATGTGCAGCCCTTTGGAGGAAGCCTTTGGGGTGCTGGCTCCAAATCAGTCCCTGTAGCTACAAAATAGGGGAGTAAGCAACCTCATAGAGTCCCTTTTTTGCAAAAAGACAGTGTGGATTTGTTGCCAGTGCAGCCTTACTTCCAGTAGCAATACTGCCTGTAGTATCATGTCTGGAGGCCTCAGGGCTCGCTCAGGGCTTGTCACGCAGAACTGCAGGCCTTGTCACGCAGAACTGCTCTCCTCTCCTCTCCTCTCCTCTCCTCTTCTCTCCTCTCCTCTCCTCTTCTCTCCTGTCCGCCAGTCCAATATCTAAGAGACTGTTTGCCTGAAAGGACAGAGGGGTTTCAGTTCCAAAATCAATGTCAAGGACACAGAACACAATGAATTTTATTTTATTTTGTTGTTAATTTATTAATTTTCTTGATTTTATGTTAATTCATGTGATGTTTTTTCGTGTCATTTGTTTTCCCTTTGTGACTCTGTTTCAGAAGCCAGGCTCACAAGCATTAGCTCAAGCCCAAGTGTAGCCAGGAGTAGGCTGAGGCATTCTTCAGTTTAGCCTGAGAAAAGATCCCTTGCAGGCTGGCAAAGGCAAGTCCCAGAGCTGCAGAGAGCAGCAGCAGGAATAGAGGCCAAGCTGTGCGCGGTTCCTGCAGAGGGAGAACCTTGACAAGGAGTTGTGGGACTGACCATGCACAAAAGAGGAGGAAGAAGTAGAAGAAGAAGAAGAGGAAGAAGAGGAAGAAGAGGTGAGTGGCACCGTGGCATCTCTTCCAAAGCGTGACATGTAGCGATGACGAGCAGACTTTTTGCCTTCCACAACTTGTTTGGCTGCTGTGCTTCTTGGGCAGGGATGCATGAGAAGCGCTCTGGTCCCTGCCAGGCGCTTGTATTAGCTGCAGGGAGAGCTGAGAAGTGGCAGCTGCGGCTGCCAGCATGGTGGAGCATGAGCAGCCGGCTCCCAGGCCAAATGGCCCAAAGAAATGGTGGCAAGGGGCGGTGCTGAGAACTGCAGAGGAAGGCAAAAAACCGCCGGGGACCAGTGCCAATGTGCCCCGGGGGAAAAAGTTCCTTGCTGAGCCCAGTGCTGGCCATGGGCTGTTTCCTGAGCATGTGAGCCAGACCTGGCTCCTTGTCCCACAGGCTGCTCATGCTTCCCAGGAGCTGCCCAAGCCCTATCCTCCCTTGAGCTGGAGCTATGTCGCGGACTTGCCAGAGTGCCCAACTGCCTCTGAGCTGATAGACGTTGTGGGCAAGAATCCTTGCTGTCCCTGTGTAGGACACCAGTGGGTGTTCCAAAGCACTGCAAGCCCTTGCAAGCCCTTGCAAGCCCTCGACATCCTATGTCTTTTGGCTCCTGAGCGTTGCTCTGTGGGAGATGAGGATGGTGAGCTCTGCAGTGCTCCTCAAGAAGGAATTGCCTTGGTCTTGCCACTGCTATCCAGTTGAAAAGGATTTGCATCCATGAGCTGAGCTTGGGAGGTGGCCCTGCCAGCAGATTGTCTTGCAGCGGAGAACCTCCAGCAGCCTCATGCAAGGTTTTCTTCCCTCAGCCCCTGGCCTGTGATTCCAGCAGCTCCTCAAGTGCTTCCTGTGAGATGTGCTGGGGCTGCCCCCGGGCCAGCTCTGGCAGTGGACACGGGAGGCTGCTCCTCTGGATCCTGCGTGGGGCCTGGTGACCACTGTGTTGCCGGGTGCTGGCATTGTGACATGGGGGTGACACAGCCGCAAATGTGCAGCCCTTTGGAGGAAGCCTTTGGGGTGCTGGCTCCAAATCAGTCCCTGTAGCTACAAAATAGGGGAGTAAGCAACCTCATAGAGTCCCTTTTTTGCAAAAAGACAGTGTGGATTTGTTGCCAGTGCAGCCTTACTTCCAGTAGCAATACTGCCTGTACAATCATGTATGGAGGCCTCAGGGCTCGCTCAGGCCTTGTCACGCAGAACTGCAGGCCTGACAGAGCAGAACTGCTCTCCTCTCCTCTCCTCTGCTCTCCTCTCCTCTCCTCTTCTCTCCTGTCCGCCAGTCCAATATCTAAGAGACTGTTTGCCTGAAAGGACAGAGGGGTTTCAGTTCCAAAATCAATTTCAAGGACACAGAACACAATGAATTTTATTTTATTTTGTTGTTAATTTATTAATTTTCTTGATTTTATGTTAATTCATGTGATGTTTTTTCGTGTCATTTGTTTTCCCTTTGTGACTCTGTTTCAGAAGCCAGGCTCACAAGCATTAGCTCAAGCCCAAGTGTAGCCAGGAGTAGGCTGAGGCATTCTTCAGTTTAGCCTGAGAAAAGATCCCTTGCAGGCTGGCAAAGGCAAGTCCCAGAGCTGCAGAGAGCAGCAGCAGGAATAGAGGCCAAGCTGTCCGCGGTTCCTGCAGAGGGAGAACCTTGACAAGGAGTTGTGGGACTGACCATGCACAAAAGAGGAGGAAGAAGAAGAAGAAGAAGAAGAAGAAGAGGAAGAAGAGGAAGAAGAGGTGAGTGGTACCGTGGCATCTCTTCCAAAGCGTGACATGTAGCGATGACGAGCAGACTTTTTGCCTTCCACAACTTGTTTGGCTGCTGTGCTTCTTGGGCAGGGATGCATGAGAAGCGCTCTGGTCCCTGCCAGGCGCTTGTGTTAGCTGCAGGGAGAGCTGAGAAGTGGCAGCTGCGGCTGCCAGCATGGTGGAGCATGAGCAGCCGGCTCCCAGGCCAAATGGCCCAAAGAAATGGTGGCAAGGGGCGGTGCTGAGAACTGCAGAGGAAGGCAAAAAACCGCCGGGGACCAGTGCCAATGTGCCCCGGGGGAAAAAGTTCCTTGCTGAGCCCAGTGCTGGCCATGGGCTGTTCCCTGAGCATGTGAGCCAGACCTGGCTCCTTGTCCCACAGGCTGCTCATGCTTCCCAGGAGCTGCCCAAGCCCTATCCTCCCTTGAGCTGGAGCTATCTGGCGGACTTGCCAGAGTGCCCAAGTGCCTCTGAGCTGATAGACCTTGTGGGCAAGAATCCTTGCTGTCCCTGTGTAGGACACCAGTGGGTGTTCCAAAGCACTGCAAGCCCTTGCAAGCCCTTGCAAGCCCTCGACATCCTATCTCTTACGGGTCCTGAGCGTTGCTCTGTAGGAGATGAGGATGGTGAGCTCTGCAGTGCTCCTCAAGAAGGAATTGCCTTGGTCTTGCCACTGCTATCCAGTTGAAAAGGATTTGCATCCATGAGCCGAGCTTGGGAGGTGGCCCTGCCAGCAGATTGTCTTGCAGCGGAGAACCTCCAGCAGCCTCATGCAAGGTTTTCTTCCCTCAGCCCCTGGCCTGTGATTCCAGCAGCTCCTCAAGTGCTTCCTGTCAGATGTGCTGGGGCTGCCCCCGGGCCAGCTCTGGCAGTGGACACGGGAGGCTGCTACTCTGGATCCTGCGTGGGGCCTGGTGACCACTGCGTTGCCGGGTGCTGGCATTGTGACATGGGGGTGACACAGCCGCATATGTGCAGCCCTTTGGAGGAAGCCTTTGGGGTGCTGGCTCCAAATCAGTCCCTGTAGCTACAAAATAGGGGAGTAAGCAACCTCATAGAGTCCCTTTTTTGCAAAAAGACAGTGTGGATTTGTTGCCAGTGCAGCCTTACTTCCAGTAGCAATACTGCCTGTACAATCATGTATGGAGGCCTCAGGGCTCGCTCAGGGCTTGTCACGCAGAACTGCAGGCCTGACAGAGCAGAACTGCTCTCCTCTCCTCTCCTCTCCTCTCCTCTCCTCTTCTCTCCTCTCCTCTCCTCTTCTCTCCTCTCCTCTCCTCTTCTCTCCTGTCCGCCAGTCCAATATCTAAGAGACTGTTTGCCTGAAAGGACAGAGGGGTTTCAGTTCCAAAATCAATTTCAAGGACACAGAACACAATGAATTTTATTTTATTTTGTTGTTAATTTATTAATTTTCTTGATTTTATGTTAATTCATGTGATGTTTCTTCGTGTCATTTTTTTTCCCTTTGTGACTCTGTTTCAGAAGCCAGGCTCACAAGCATTAGCTCAAGCCCAAGTGTAGCCAGGAGTAGGCTGAGGCATTCTTCAGTTTAGCCTGAGAAAAGATCCCTTGCAGGCTGGCAAAGGCAAGTCCCAGAGCTGCAGAGAGCAGCAGCAGGAATAGAGGCCAAGCTGTGCGCGGTTCCTGCAGAGGGAGAACCTTGACAAGGAGTTGTGGGACTGACCATGCACAAAAGAGGAGGAAGAAGAAGAAGAAGAAGAAGAAGAAGAAGAAGAAGAAGAAGAAGAAGAAGAAGAAGAAGAAGAAGAAGAAGAAGAAGAGGAAGAAGAGGAAGAAGAGGTGAGTGGTACCGTGGCATCTCTTCCAAAGCGTGACATGTAGCGATGACGAGCAGAGTTTTTGCCTTCCACAACTTGTTTGGCTGCTGTGCTTCTTGGCCAGGGATGCATGAGAAGCGCTCTGGTCCCTGCCAGGCGCTTGTGTTACCTGCAGGGAGAGCTGAGAAGTGGCAGCTGCGGCTGCCAGCATGGTGGAGCATGAGCAGCCGGCTCCCAGGCCAAATGGCCCAAAGAAATGGTGGCAAGGGGCGGTGCTGAGAACTGCAGAGGAAGGCAAAAAACCGCCGGGGACCAGTGCCAATGTGCCCCGGGGGAAAAAGTTCCTTGCTGAGCCCAGTGCTGGCCATGGGCTGTTTCCTGAGCATGTGAGCCAGACCTGGCTCCTTGTCCCACAGGCTGCTCATGCTTCCCAGGAGCTGCCCAAGCCCTATCCTCCCTTGAGCTGGAGCTATGTCGCGGACTTGCCAGAGTGCCCAACTGCCTCTGAGCTGATAGACGTTGTGGGCAAGAATCCTTGCTGTCCCTGTGTAGGACACCAGTGGGTGTTCCAAAGCACTGCAAGGCCTTGCAAGCCCTTGCAAGCCCTCGACATCCTATGTCTTTTGGCTCCTGAGCGTTGCTCTGTGGGAGATGAGGATGGTGAGCTCTGCAGTGCTCCTCAAGAAGGAATTGCCTTGGTCTTGCCACTGCTATCCAGTTGAAAAGGATTTGCATCCATGAGCTGAGCTTGGGAGGTGGCCCTGCCAGCAGATTGTCTTGCAGCGGAGAACCTCCAGCAGCCTCATGCAAGGTTTTCTTCCCTCAGCCCCTGGCCTGTGATTCCAGCAGCTCCTCAAGTGCTTCCTGTCAGATGTGCTGGGGCTGCCCCCGGGCCAGCTCTGGCAGTGGACACGGGAGGCTGCTCCTCTGGATCCTGCGTGGGGCCTGGTGACCACTGTGTTGCCGGGTGCTGGCATTGTGACATGGGGGTGACACAGCCGCAAATGTGCAGCCCTTTGGAGGAAGCCTTTGGGGTGCTGGCTCCAAATCAGTCCCTGTAGCTACAAAATAGGGGAGTAAGCAACCTCATAGAGTCCCTTTTTTGCAAAAAGACAGTGTGGATTTGTTGCCAGTGCAGCCTTACTTCCAGTAGCAATACTGCCTGTACAATCATGTATGGAGGCCTCAGGGCTCGCTCAGGCCTTGTCACGCAGAACTGCAGGCCTGACAGAGCAGAACTGCTCTCCTCTCCTCTCCTCTGCTCTCCTCTCCTCTCCTCTTCTCTCCTGTCCGCCAGTCCAATATCTAAGAGACTGTTTGCCTGAAAGGACAGAGGGGTTTCAGTTCCAAAATCAATTTCAAGGACACAGAACACAATGAATTTTATTTTATTTTGTTGTTAATTTATTAATTTTCTTGATTTTATGTTAATTCATGTGATGTTTTTTCGTGTCATTTGTTTTCCCTTTGTGACTCTGTTTCAGAAGCCAGGCTCACAAGCATTAGCTCAAGCCCAAGTGTAGCCAGGAGTAGGCTGAGGCATTCTTCAGTTTAGCCTGAGAAAAGATCCCTTGCAGGCTGGCAAAGGCAAGTCCCAGAGCTGCAGAGAGCAGCAGCAGGAATAGAGGCCAAGCTGTCCGCGGTTCCTGCAGAGGGAGAACCTTGACAAGGAGTTGTGGGACTGACCATGCACAAAAGAGGAGGAAGAAGAAGAAGAAGAAGAGGAAGAAGAGGAAGAAGAGGTGAGTGGTACCGTGGCATCTCTTCCAAAGCGTGACATGTAGCGATGACGAGCAGACTTTTTGCCTTCCACAACTTGTTTGGCTGCTGTGCTTCTTGGGCAGGGATGCATGAGAAGCGCTCTGGTCCCTGCCAGGCGCTTGTGTTAGCTGCAGGGAGAGCTGAGAAGTGGCAGCTGCGGCTGCCAGCATGGTGGAGCATGAGCAGCCGGCTCCCAGGCCAAATGGCCCAAAGAAATGGTGGCAAGGGGCGGTGCTGAGAACTGCAGAGGAAGGCAAAAAACCGCCGGGGACCAGTGCCAATGTGCCCCGGGGGAAAAAGTTCCTTGCTGAGCCCAGTGCTGGCCATGGGCTGTTCCCTGAGCATGTGAGCCAGACCTGGCTCCTTGTCCCACAGGCTGCTCATGCTTCCCAGGAGCTGCCCAAGCCCTATCCTCCCTTGAGCTGGAGCTATCTGGCGGACTTGCCAGAGTGCCCAAGTGCCTCTGAGCTGATAGACCTTGTGGGCAAGAATCCTTGCTGTCCCTGTGTAGGACACCAGTGGGTGTTCCAAAGCACTGCAAGCCCTTGCAAGCCCTTGCAAGCCCTCGACATCCTATCTCTTACGGGTCCTGAGCGTTGCTCTGTAGGAGATGAGGATGGTGAGCTCTGCAGTGCTCCTCAAGAAGGAATTGCCTTGGTCTTGCCACTGCTATCCAGTTGAAAAGGATTTGCATCCATGAGCCGAGCTTGGGAGGTGGCCCTGCCAGCAGATTGTCTTGCAGCGGAGAACCTCCAGCAGCCTCATGCAAGGTTTTCTTCCCTCAGCCCCTGGCCTGTGATTCCAGCAGCTCCTCAAGTGCTTCCTGTCAGATGTGCTGGGGCTGCCCCCGGGCCAGCTCTGGCAGTGGACACGGGAGGCTGCTACTCTGGATCCTGCGTGGGGCCTGGTGACCACTGCGTTGCCGGGTGCTGGCATTGTGACATGGGGGTGACACAGCCGCATATGTGCAGCCCTTTGGAGGAAGCCTTTGGGGTGCTGGCTCCAAATCAGTCCCTGTAGCTACAAAATAGGGGAGTAAGCAACCTCATAGAGTCCCTTTTTTGCAAAAAGACAGTGTGGATTTGTTGCCAGTGCAGCCTTACTTCCAGTAGCAATACTGCCTGTACAATCATGTATGGAGGCCTCAGGGCTCGCTCAGGGCTTGTCACGCAGAACTGCAGGCCTGACAGAGCAGAACTGCTCTCCTCTCCTCTCCTCTCCTCTCCTCTCCTCTTCTCTCCTCTCCTCTCCTCTTCTCTCCTCTCCTCTCCTCTTCTCTCCTGTCCGCCAGTCCAATATCTAAGAGACTGTTTGCCTGAAAGGACAGAGGGGTTTCAGTTCCAAAATCAATTTCAAGGACACAGAACACAATGAATTTTATTTTATTTTGTTGTTAATTTATTAATTTTCTTGATTTTATGTTAATTCATGTGATGTTTCTTCGTGTCATTTTTTTTCCCTTTGTGACTCTGTTTCAGAAGCCAGGCTCACAAGCATTAGCTCAAGCCCAAGTGTAGCCAGGAGTAGGCTGAGGCATTCTTCAGTTTAGCCTGAGAAAAGATCCCTTGCAGGCTGGCAAAGGCAAGTCCCAGAGCTGCAGAGAGCAGCAGCAGGAATAGAGGCCAAGCTGTGCGCGGTTCCTGCAGAGGGAGAACCTTGACAAGGAGTTGTGGGACTGACCATGCACAAAAGAGGAGGAAGAAGAAGAAGAAGAAGAAGAAGAAGAAGAAGAAGAAGAAGAAGAAGAAGAAGAAGAAGAAGAAGAAGAAGAAGAGGAAGAAGAGGAAGAAGAGGTGAGTGGTACCGTGGCATCTCTTCCAAAGCGTGACATGTAGCGATGACGAGCAGAGTTTTTGCCTTCCACAACTTGTTTGGCTGCTGTGCTTCTTGGCCAGGGATGCATGAGAAGCGCTCTGGTCCCTGCCAGGCGCTTGTGTTACCTGCAGGGAGAGCTGAGAAGTGGCAGCTGCGGCTGCCAGCATGGTGGAGCATGAGCAGCCGGCTCCCAGGCCAAATGGCCCAAAGAAATGGTGGCAAGGGGCGGTGCTGAGAACTGCAGAGGAAGGCAAAAAACCGCCGGGGACCAGTGCCAATGTGCCCCGGGGGAAAAAGTTCCTTGCTGAGCCCAGTGCTGGCCATGGGCTGTTTCCTGAGCATGTGAGCCAGACCTGGCTCCTTGTCCCACAGGCTGCTCATGCTTCCCAGGAGCTGCCCAAGCCCTATCCTCCCTTGAGCTGGAGCTATGTCGCGGACTTGCCAGAGTGCCCAACTGCCTCTGAGCTGATAGACGTTGTGGGCAAGAATCCTTGCTGTCCCTGTGTAGGACACCAGTGGGTGTTCCAAAGCACTGCAAGGCCTTGCAAGCCCTTGCAAGCCCTCGACATCCTATGTCTTTTGGCTCCTGAGCGTTGCTCTGTGGGAGATGAGGATGGTGAGCTCTGCAGTGCTCCTCAAGAAGGAATTGCCTTGGTCTTGCCACTGCTATCCAGTTGAAAAGGATTTGCATCCATGAGCCGAGCTTGGGAGGTGGCCCTGCCAGCAGATTGTCTTGCAGCGGAGAACCTCCAGCAGCCTCATGCAAGGTTTTCTTCCCTCAGCCCCTGGCCTGTGATTCCAGCAGCTCCTCAAGTGCTTCCTGTCAGATGTGCTGGGGCTGCCCCCGGGCCAGCTCTGGCAGTGGACACGGGAGGCTGCTCCTCTGGATCCTGCGTGGGGCCTGGTGACCACTGTGTTGCCGGGTGCTGGCATTGTGACATGGGGGTGACACAGCCGCATATGTGCAGCCCTTTGGAGGAAGCCTTTGGGGTGCTGGCTCGAAATCAGTCCCTGTAGCTACAAAATAGGGGAGTAAGCAACCTCATAGAGTCCCTTTTTTGCAAAAAGACAGTGTGGATTTGTTGCCAGTGCAGCCTTACTTCCAGTAGCAATACTGCCTGTACAATCATGTATGGAGGCCTCAGGGCTCGCTCAGGCCTTGTCACGCAGAACTGCAGGCCTGACAGAGCAGAACTGCTCTCCTCTCCTCTCCTCTGCTCTCCTCTCCTCTCCTCTTCTCTCCTGTCCGCCAGTCCAATATCTAAGAGACTGTTTGCCTGAAAGGACAGAGGGGTTTCAGTTCCAAAATCAATTTCAAGGACACAGAACACAATGAATTTTATTTTATTTTGTTGTTAATTTATTAATTTTCTTGATTTTATGTTAATTCATGTGATGTTTTTTCGTGTCATTTGTTTTCCCTTTGTGACTCTGTTTCAGAAGCCAGGCTCACAAGCATTAGCTCAAGCCCAAGTGTAGCCAGGAGTAGGCTGAGGCATTCTTCAGTTTATCCTGAGAAAAGATCCCTTGCAGGCTGGCAAAGGCAAGTCCCAGAGCTGCAGAGAGCAGCAGCAGGAATAGAGGCCAAGCTGTCCGCGGTTCCTGCAGAGGGAGAACCTTGACAAGGAGTTGTGGGACTGACCATGCACAAAAGAGGAGGAAGAAGAAGAAGAAGAAGAAGAAGAAGAGGAAGAAGAGGAAGAAGAGGTGAGTGGTACCGTGGCATCTCTTCCAAAGCGTGACATGTAGCGATGACGAGCAGACTTTTTGCCTTCCACAACTTGTTTGGCTGCTGTGCTTCTTGGGCAGGGATGCATGAGAAGCGCTCTGGTCCCTGCCAGGCGCTTGTGTTAGCTGCAGGGAGAGCTGAGAAGTGGCAGCTGCGGCTGCCAGCATGGTGGAGCATGAGCAGCCGGCTCCCAGGCCAAATGGCCCAAAGAAATGGTGGCAAGGGGCGGTGCTGAGAACTGCAGAGGAAGGCAAAAAACCGCCGGGGACCAGTGCCAATGTGCCCCGGGGGAAAAAGTTCATTGCTGAGCCCAGTGCTGGCCATGGGCTGTTCCCTGAGCATGTGAGCCAGACCTGGCTCCTTGTCCCACAGGCTGCTCATGCTTCCCAGGAGCTGCCCAAGCCCTATCCTCCCTTGAGCTGGAGCTATCTGGCGGACTTGCCAGAGTGCCCAAGTGCCTCTGAGCTGATAGACCTTGTGGGCAAGAATCCTTGCTGTCCCTGTGTAGGACACCAGTGGGTGTTCCAAAGCACTGCAAGCCCTTGCAAGCCCTTGCAAGCCCTCGACATCCTATCTCTTACGACTCCTGAGCGTTGCTCTGTAGGAGATGAGGATGGTGAGCTGTGCAGTGCTCCTCAAGAAGGAATTGCCTTGGTCTTGCCACTGCTATCCAGTTGAAAAGGATTTGCATCCATGAGCCGAGCTTGGGAGGTGGCCCTGCCAGCAGATTGTCTTGCAGCGGAGAACCTCCAGCAGCCTCATGCAAGGTTTTCTTCCCTCAGCCCCTGGCCTGTGATTCCAGCAGCTCCTCAAGTGCTTCCTGTCAGATGTGCTGGGGCTGCCCCCGGGCCAGCTCTGGCAGTGGACACGGGAGGCTGCTCCTCTGGATCCTGCGTGGGGCCTGGTGACCACTGCGTTGCCGGGTGCTGGCATTGTGACATGGGGGTGACACAGCCGCATATGTGCAGCCCTTTGGAGGAAGCCTTTGGGGTGCTGGCTCCAAATCAGTCCCTGTAGCTACAAAATAGGGGAGTAAGCAACCTCATAGAGTCCCTTTTTTGCAAAAAGACAGTGTGGATTTGTTGCCAGTGCAGCCTTACTTCCAGTAGCAATACTGCCTGTAGTATCATGTATGGAGGCCTCAGGGCTCGCTCAGGGCTTGTCACGCAGAACTGCAGGCCTGACAGAGCAGAACTGCTCTCCTCTCCTCTCCTCTCCTCTTCTCTCCTCTCCTCTCCTCTTCTCTCCTCTCCTTTCCTCTTCTCTCCTGTCCGCCAGTCCAATATCTAAGAGACTGTTTGCCTGAAAGGACAGAGGGGTTTCAGTTCCAAAATCAATTTCAAGGACACAGAACACAATGAATTTTATTTGATTTTGTTGTTAATTTATTAATTTTCTTGATTTTATGTTAATTCATGTGATGTTTCTTCGTGTCATTTTTTTTCCCTTTGTGACTCTGTTTCAGAAGCCAGGCTCACAAGCATTAGCTCAAGCCCAAGTGTAGCCAGGAGTAGGCTGAGGCATTCTTCAGTTTAGCCTGAGAAAAGATCCCTTGCAGGCTGGCAAAGGCAAGTCCCAGAGCTGCAGAGAGCAGCAGCAGGAATAGAGGCCAAGCTGTGCGCGGTTCCTGCAGAGGGAGAACCTTGACAAGGAGTTGTGGGACTGACCATGCACAAAAGAGGAGGAAGAAGAAGAAGAAGAAGAAGAAGAAGAAGAAGAAGAAGAAGAAGAAGAAGAAGAAGAAGAAGAAGAAGAGGAAGAAGAGGAAGAAGAGGTGAGTGGTACCGTGGCATCTCTTCCAAAGCGTGACATGTAGCGATGACGAGCAGAGTTTTTGCCTTCCACAACTTGTTTGGCTGCTGTGCTTCTTGGGCAGGGATGCATGAGAAGCGCTCTGGTCCCTGCCAGGCGCTTGTATTAGCTGCAGGGAGAGCTGAGAAGTGGCAGCTGCGGCTGCCAGCATGGTGGAGCATGAGCAGCCGGCTCCCAGGCCAAATGGCCCAAAGAAATGGTGGCAAGGGGCGGTGCTGAGAACTGCAGAGGAAGGCAAAAAACCGCCGGGGACCAGTGCCAATGTGGCCCGGGGGAAAAAGTTCCTTGCTGAGCCCAGTGCTGGCCATGGGCTGTTTCCTGAGCATGTGAGCCAGACCTGGCTCCTTGTCCCACAGGCTGCTCATGCTTCCCAGGAGCTGCCCAAGCCCTATCCTCCCTTGAGCTGGAGCTATGTCGCGGACTTGCCAGAGTGCCCAACTGCCTCTGAGCTGATAGACGTTGTGGGCAAGAATCCTTGCTGTCCCTGTGTAGGACACCAGTGGGTGTTCCAAAGCACTGCAAGGCCTTGCAAGCCCTTGCAAGCCCTCGACATCCTATGTCTTTTGGCTCCTGAGCGTTGCTCTGTGGGAGATGAGGATGGTGAGCTCTGCAGTGCTCCTCAAGAAGGAATTGCCTTGGTCTTGCCACTGCTATCCAGTTGGAAAGGATTTGCATCCATGAGCCGAGCTTGGGAGGTGGCCCTGCCAGCAGATTGTCTTGCAGCGGAGAACCTCCAGCAGCCTCATGCAAGGTTTTCTTCCCTCAGCCCCTGGCCTGTGATTCCAGCAGCTCCTCAAGTGCTTCCTGTCAGATGTGCTGGGGCTGCCCCCGGGCCAGCTCTGGCAGTGGACACGGGAGGCTGCTCCTCTGGATCCTGCGTGGGGCCTGGTGACCACTGTGTTGCCGGGTGCTGGCATTGTGACATGGGGGTGACACAGCCGCAAATGTGCAGCCCTTTGGAGGAAGCCTTTGGGGTGCTGGCTCCAAATCAGTCCCTGTAGCTACAAAATAGGGGAGTAAGCAACCTCATAGAGTCCCTTTTTTGCAAAAAGACAGTGTGGATTTGTTGCCAGTGCAGCCTTACTTCCAGTAGCAATACTGCCTGTACAATCATGTATGGAGGCCTCAGGGCTCGCTCAGGCCTTGTCACGCAGAACTGCAGGCCTGACAGAGCAGAACTGCTCTCCTCTCCTCTCCTCTGCTCTCCTCTCCTCTCCTCTTCTCTCCTGTCCGCCAGTCCAATATCTAAGAGACTGTTTGCCTGAAAGGACAGAGGGGTTTCAGTTCCAAAATCAATTTCAAGGACACAGAACACAATGAATTTTATTTGATTTTGTTGTTAATTTATTAATTTTCTTGATTTTATGTTAATTCATGTGATGTTTCTTCGTGTCATTTTTTTTCCCTTTGTGACTCTGTTTCAGAAGCCAGGCTCACAAGCATTAGCTCAAGCCCAAGTGTAGCCAGGAGTAGGCTGAGGCATTCTTCAGTTTAGCCTGAGAAAAGATCCCTTGCAGGCTGGCAAAGGCAAGTCCCAGAGCTGCAGAGAGCAGCAGCAGGAATAGAGGCCAAGCTGTGCGCGGTTCCTGCAGAGGGAGAACCTTGACAAGGAGTTGTGGGACTGACCATGCACAAAAGAGGAGGAAGAAGAAGAAGAAGAAGAAGAGGAAGAAGAGGAAGAAGAGGTGAGTGGCACCGTGGCATCTCTTCCAAAGCGTGACATGTAGCGATGACGAGCAGACTTTTTGCCTTCCACAACTTGTTTGGCTGCTGTGCTTCTTGGGCAGGGATGCATGAGAAGCGCTCTGGTCCCTGCCAGGCGCTTGTATTAGCTGCAGGGAGAGCTGAGAAGTGGCAGCTGCGGCTGCCAGCATGGTGGAGCATGAGCAGCCGGCTCCCAGGCCAAATGGCCCAAAGAAATGGTGGCAAGGGGCGGTGCTGGGAACTGCAGAGGAAGGCAAGAAACCGCCGGGGACCAGTGCCAATGTGCCCCGGGGGAAAAAGTTCCTTGCTGAGCCCAGTGCTGGCCATGGGCTGTTTCCTGAGCATGTGAGCCAGACCTGGCTCCTTGTCCCACAGGCTGCTCATGCTTCCCAGGAGCTGCCCAAGCCCTAACCTCCCTTGAGCTGGAGCTATGTCGCGGACTTGCCAGAGTGCCCAAATGCCTCTGAGCTGATAGACGTTGTGGGCAAGAATCCTTGCTGTCCCTGTGTAGGACACCACTGGGTGTTCCAAAGCACTGCAAGCCCTTGCAAGCCCTTGCAAGCCCTCGACATCCTATGTCTTTTGGCTCCTGAGCGTTGTTCTGTGGGAGATGAGGATGGTGAGCTCTGCAGTGCTCCTCAAGAAGGAATTGCCTTGGTCTTGCCACTGCTATCCAGTTGGAAAGGATTTGCATCCATGAGCCGAGCTTGGAAGGTGGCCCTGCCAGCAGATTGTCTTGCAGCGGAGAACCTCCAGCAGCCTCATGCAAGGTTTTCTTCCCTCAGCCCCTGGCCTGTGATTCCAGCAGCTCCTCAAGTGCTTCCTGTCAGATGTGCTGGGGCTGCCCCCGGGCCAGCTCTGGCAGTGGACACGGGAGGCTGCTCCTCTGGATCCTGCGTGGGGCCTGGTGACCACTGCGTTGCCGGGTGCTGGCATTGTGCCATGGGGGTGACACAGCCGCAAATGTGCAGCCCTTTGGAGGAAGCCTTTGGGGTGCTGGCTCCAAATCAGTCCCTGTAGCTACAAAATAGGGGAGTAAGCAACCTCATAGAGTCCCTATTTTGCAAAAAGACAGTGTGGATTTGTTGCCAGTGCAGCCTTCCTTCCAGTAGCAATACTGCCTGTAGTATCATGTATGGAGGCCTCAGGGCTCGCTCAGGGCTTGTCACGCAGAACTGCAGGCCTGACAGAGCAGAACTGCTCTCCTCTCCTCTCCTCTCCTCTCCTCTTCTCTCCTGTCCGCCAGTCCAATATCTAAGAGACTGTTTGCCTGAAAGGACAGAGGGGTTTCAGTTCCAAAATCAATGTCAAGGACACAGAACACAATGAATTTTATTTTATTTTGATGTTAATTTATTAATTTTCTTGATTTTATGTTAATTCATGTGATGTTTCTTCGTGTCATTTTTTTTCCCTTTGTGACTCTGTTTCAGAAGCCAGGCTCACAAGCATTAGCTCAAGCCCAAGTGTAGCCAGGAGTAGGCTGAGGCATTCTTCAGTTTAGCCTGAGAAAAGATCCCTTGCAGGCTGGCAAAGGCAAGTCCCAGAGCTGCAGAGAGCAGCAGCAGGAATAGAGGCCAAGCTGTGCGCGGTTCCTGCAGAGGGAGAACCTTGACAAGGAGTTGTGGGACTGACCATGCACAAAAGAGGAGGAAGAAGAAGAAGAAGAAGAAGAAGAAGAAGAAGAAGAAGAAGAAGAAGAAGAAGAAGAGGAAGAAGAGGAAGAAGAGGTGAGTGGTACCGTGGCATCTCTTCCAAAGCGTGACATGTAGCGATGACGAGCAGAGTTTTTGCCTTCCACAACTTGTTTGGCTGCTGTGCTTCTTGGGCAGGGATGCATGAGAAGCGCTCTGGTCCCTGCCAGGCGCTTGTGTTAGCTGCAGGGAGAGCTGAGAAGTGGCAGCTGCGGCTGCCAGCATGGTGGAGCATGAGCAGCCGGCTCCCAGGCCAAATGGCCCAAAGAAATGGTGGCAAGGGGCGGTGCTGAGAACTGCAGAGGAAGGCAAAAAACCGCCGGGGACCAGTGCCAATGTGCCCCGGGGGAAAAAGTTCCTTGCTGAGCCCAGTGCTGGCCATGGGCTGTTTCCTGAGCATGTGAGCCAGACCTGGCTCCTTGTCCCACAGGCTGCTCATGCTTCCCAGGAGCTGCCCAAGCCCTATCCTCCCTTGAGCTGGAGCTATGTCGCGGACTTGCCAGAGTGCCCAACTGCCTCTGAGCTGATAGACGTTGTGGGCAAGAATCCTTGCTGTCCCTGTGTAGGACACCAGTGGGTGTTCCAAAGCACTGCAAGCCCTTGCAAGCCCTTGCAAGCCCTCGACATCCTATGTCTTTTGGCTCCTGAGCGTTGCTCTGTGGGAGATGAGGATGGTGAGCTCTGCAGTGCTCCTCAAGAAGGAATTGCCTTGGTCTTGCCACTGCTATCCAGTTGGAAAGGATTTGCATCCATGAGCCGAGCTTGGAAGGTGGCCCTGCCAGCAGATTGTCTTGCAGCGGAGAACCTCCAGCAGCCTCATGCAAGGTTTTCTTCCCTCAGCCCCTGGCCTGTGATTCCAGCAGCTCCTCAAGTGCTTGCTGTCAGATGTGCTGGGGCTGCCCCCGGGCCAGCTCTGGCAGTGGACACGGGAGGCTGCTACTCTGGATCCTGCGTGGGGCCTGGTGACCACTGCGTTGCCGGGTGCTGGCATTGTGACATGGGGGTGACACAGCCGCATATGTGCAGCCCTTTGGAGGAAGCCTTTGGGGTGCTGGCTCCAAATCAGTCCCTGTAGCTACAAAATAGGGGAGTAAGCAACCTCATAGAGTCCCTTTTTTGCAAAAAGACAGTGTGGATTTGTTGCCAGTGCAGCCTTACTTCCAGTAGCAATACTGCCTGTAGTATCATGTATGGAGGCCTCAGGGCTCGCTCAGGGCTTGTCACGCAGAACTGCAGGCCTGACAGAGCAGAACTGCTCTCCTCTCCTCTCCTCTCCTCTCCTCTCCTCTTCTCTCCTCTCCTCTCCTCTTCTCTCCTGTCCGCCAGTCCAATATCTAAGAGACTGTTTGCCTGAAAGGACAGAGGGGTTTCAGTTCCAAAATCAATTTCAAGGACACATAACACGATGAATTTTATTTTATTTTGTTGTTAATTTATTAATTTTCTTGATTTTATGTTAATTTATGTGATGTTTCTTCGTGTCATTTTTTTTCCCTTTGTGACTCTGTTTCAGAAGCCAGGCTCACAAGCATTAGCTCAAGCCCAAGTGTAGCCAGGAGTAGGCTGAGGCATTCTTCAGTTTAGCATGAGAAAAGATCCCTTGCAGGCTGGCAAAGGCAAGTCCCAGAGCTGCAGAGAGCAGCAGCAGGAATAGAGGCCAAGCTGTCCGCGGTTCCTGCAGAGGGAGAACCTTGACAAGGAGTTGTGGGACTGACCATGCACAAAAGAGGAGGAAGAAGTAGAAGAAGAAGAAGAGGAAGAAGAGGAAGAAGAGGTGAGTGGCACCGTGGCATCTCTTCCAAAGCGTGACATGTAGCGATGACGAGCAGACATTTTGCCTTCCACAACTTGTTTGGCTGCTGTGCTTCTTGGGCAGGGATGCATGAGAAGCGCTCTGGTCCCTGCCAGGCGCTTGTGTTAGCTGCAGGGAGAGCTGAGAAGTGGCAGCTGCGGCTGCCAGCATGGTGGAGCATGAGCAGCCGGCTCCCAGGCCAAATGGCCCAAAGAAATGGTGGCAAGGGGCGGTGCTGGGAACTGCAGAGGAAGGCAAGAAACCGCCGGGGACCAGTGCCAATGTGCCCCGGGGGAAAAAGTTCCTTGCTTAGGCCAGTGCTGGCCATGGGCTGTTTCCTGAGCATGTGAGCCAGACCTGGCTCCTTGTCCCACAGGCTGCTCATGCTTCCCAGGAGCTGCCCAAGCCCTAACCTCCCTTGAGCTGGAGCTATGTCGCGGACTTGCCAGAGTGCCCAACTGCCTCTGAGCTGATAGACGTTGTGGGCAAGAATCCTTGCTGTCCCTGTGTAGGACACCAGTGGGTGTTCCAAAGCACTGCAAGCCCTTGCAAGCCCTTGCAAGCCCTCGACATCCTATCTCTTACGGCTCCTGAGCGTTGCTCTGTGGGAGATGAGGATGGTGAGCTCTGCAGTGCTCCTCAAGAAGGAATTGCCTTGGTCTTGCCACTGCTATCCAGTTGAAAAGGATTTGCATCCATGAGCCGAGCTTGGAAGGTGGCCCTGCCAGCAGATTGTCTTGCAGCGGAGAACCTCCAGCAGCCTCATGCAAGGTTTTCTTCCCTCAGCCCCTGGCCTGTGATTCCAGCAGTTCCTCAAGTGCTTCCTGTCAGATGTGCTGGGGCTGCCCCCGGGCCAGCTCTGGCAGTGGACACGGGAGGCTGCTCCTCTGGATCCTGCGTGGGGCCTCGTGACCACTGCGTTGCCGGGTGCTGGCATTGTGCCATGGGGGTGACACAGCCGCATATGTGCAGCCCTTTGGAGGAAGCCTTTGGGGTGCTGGCTCCAAATCAGTCCCTGTAGCTACAAAATAGGGGAGTAAGCAACCTCATAGAGTCCCTTTTTTGCAAAAAGACAGTGTGGATTTGTTGCCAGTGCAGCCTTACTTCCAGTAGCAATACTGCCTGTACAATCATGTATGGAGGCCTCAGGGCTCGCTCAGGGCTTGTCACGCAGAACTGCAGGCCTGACAGAGCAGAACTGCTCTCCTCTCCTCTCCTCTCCTCTCCTCTTCTCTCCTGTCCGCCAGTCCAATATCTAAGAGACTGTTTGCCTGAAAGGACAGAGGGGTTTCAGTTCCAAAATCAATGTCAAGGACACAGAACACAATGAATTTTATTTTATTTTGATGTTAATTTATTAATTTTTTGATTTTATGTTAATTCATGTGATGTTTCTTCGTGTCATTTTTTTTCCCTTTGTGACTCTGTTTCAGAAGCCAGGCTCACAAGCATTAGCTCAAGCCCAAGTGTAGCCAGGAGTAGGCTGAGGCATTCTTCAGTTTAGCCTGAGAAAAGATCCCTTGCAGGCTGGCAAAGGCAAGTCCCAGAGCTGCAGAGAGCAGCAGCAGGAATAGAGGCCAAGCTGTCCGCAGTTCCTGCAGACGGAGAACCTTGACAAGGAGTTGTGGGACTGACCATGCACAAAAGAGGAAGAAGAAGAAGAAGAAGAAGAAAAAGAAGAAGAAGAAGAGGAAGAAGAGAAAGAAGAGGTGAGTGGTACCGTGGCATCTCTTCCAAAGCGTGACATGTAGCGATGACGAGCAGACTTTTTGCCTTCCACAACTTGTTTGGCTGCTGTGCTTCTTGGCCAGGGATGCATGAGAAGCGCTCTGGTCCCTGCCAGGCGCTTGTGTTAGCTGCAGGGAGAGCTGAGAAGTGGCAGCTGCGGCTGCCAGCATGGTGGAGCATGAGCAGCCGGCTCCCAGGCCAAATGGCCCAAAGAAATGGTGGCAAGGGGCGGTGCTGAGAACTGCAGAGGAAGGCAAAAAACCGCCGGGGACCAGTGCCAATGTGCCCCGGGGGAAAAAGTTCCTTGCTGAGCCCAGTGCTGGCCATGGGCTGTTTCCTGAGCATGTGAGCCAGACCTGGCTCCTTGTCCCACAGGCTGCTCATGCTTCCCAGGAGCTGCCCAAGCCCTATCCTCCCTTGAGCTGGAGCTATGTCGCGGACTTGCCAGAGTGCCCAAGTGCCTCTGAGCTGATAGACCTTGTGGGCAAGAATCCCTGCTGTCCCTGTGTAGGACCCCAGTGGGTGTTCCAAAGCACTGCAAGCCCTTGCAAGCCCTTGCAAGCCCTCGACATCCTATCTCTTACGGCTCCTGAGCGTTGCTCTGTAGGAGATGAGGATGGTGAGCTCTGCAGTGCTCCTCAAGAAGGAATTGCCTTGGTCTTGCCACTGCTATCCAGTTGGAAAGGATTTGCATCCATGAGCCGAGCTTGGAAGGTGGCCCTGCCAGCAGATTGTCTTGCAGCGGAGAACCTCCAGCAGCCTCATGCAAGGTTTTCTTCCCTCAGCCCCTGGCCTGTGATTCCAGCAGCTCCTCAAGTGCTTCCTGTCAGATGTGCTGGGGCTGCCCCCGGGCCAGCTCTGGCAGTGGACACGGGAGGCTGCTCCTCTGGATCCTGCGTGGGGCCTGGTGACCACTGCGTTGCCGGGTGCTGGCATTGTGACATGGGGGTGACACAGCCGCATATGTGCAGCCCTTTGGAGGAAGCCTTTGGGGTGCTGGCTCGAAATCAGTCCCTGTAGCTACAAAATAGGGGAGTAAGCAACCTCATAGAGTCCCTTTTTTGCAAAAAGACAGTGTGGATTTGTTGCCAGTGCAGCCTTCCTTCCAGTAGCAATACTGCCTGTAGTATCATGTATGGAGGCCTCAGGGCTCGCTCAGGGCTTGTCACGCAGAACTGCAGGCCTGACAGAGCAGAACTGCTCTCCTCTCCTCTCCTCTCCTCTCCTCTCCTCTTCTCTCCTCTCCTCTCCTCTTCTCTCCTGTCCGCCAGTCCAATATCTAAGAGACTGTTTGCCTGAAAGGACAGAGGGGTTTCAGTTCCAAAATCAATTTCAAGGACACATAACACGATGAATTTTATTTTATTTTGTTGTTAATTTATTAATTTTCTTGATTTTATGTTAATTTATGTGATGTTTCTTCGTGTCATTTTTTTTCCCTTTGTGACTCTGTTTCAGAAGCCAGGCTCACAAGCATTAGCTCAAGCCCAAGTGTAGCCAGGAGTAGGCTGAGGCATTCTTCAGTTTAGCATGAGAAAAGATCCCTTGCAGGCTGGCAAAGGCAAGTCCCAGAGCTGCAGAGAGCAGCAGCAGGAATAGAGGCCAAGCTGTCCGCGGTTCCTGCAGAGGGAGAACCTTGACAAGGAGTTGTGGGACTGACCATGCACAAAAGAGGAGGAAGAAGTAGAAGAAGAAGAAGAGGAAGAAGAGGAAGAAGAGGTGAGTGGCACCGTGGCATCTCTTCCAAAGCGTGACATGTAGCGATGACGAGCAGACTTTTTGCCTTCCACAACTTGTTTGGCTGCTGTGCTTCTTGGCCAGGGATGCATGAGAAGCGCTCTGGTCCCTGCCAGGCGCTTGTGTTAGCTGCAGGGAGAGCTGAGAAGTGGCAGCTGCGGCTGCCAGCATGGTGGAGCATGAGCAGCCGGCTCCCAGGCCAAATGGCCCAAAGAAATGGTGGCAAGGGGCGGTGCTGGGAACTGCAGAGGAAGGCAAGAAACCGCCGGGGACCAGTGCCAATGTGCCCCGGGGGAAAAAGTTCCTTGCTTAGGCCAGTGCTGGCCATGGGCTGTTTCCTGAGCATGTGAGCCAGACCTGGCTCCTTGTCCCACAGGCTGCTCATGCTTCCCAGGAGCTGCCCAAGCCCTAACCTCCCTTGAGCTGGAGCTATGTCGCGGACTTGCCAGAGTGCCCAACTGCCTCTGAGCTGATAGACGTTGTGGGCAAGAATCCTTGCTGTCCCTGTGTAGGACACCAGTGGGTGTTCCAAAGCACTGCAAGCCCTTGCAAGCCCTTGCAAGCCCTCGACATCCTATCTCTTACGGCTCCTGAGCGTTGCTCTGTGGGAGATGAGGATGGTGAGCTCTGCAGTGCTCCTCAAGAAGGAATTGCCTTGGTCTTGCCACTGCTATCCAGTTGAAAAGGATTTGCATCCATGAGCCGAGCTTGGAAGGTGGCCCTGCCAGCAGATTGTCTTGCAGCGGAGAACCTCCAGCAGCCTCATGCAAGGTTTTCTTCCCTCAGCCCCTGGCCTGTGATTCCAGCAGCTCCTCAAGTGCTTCCTGTCAGATGTGCTGGGGCTGCCCCCGGGCCAGCTCTGGCAGTGGACACGGGAGGCTGCTCCTCTGGATCCTGCGTGGGGCCTCGTGACCACTGCGTTGCCGGGTGCTGGCATTGTGCCATGGGGGTGACACAGCCGCATATGTGCAGCCCTTTGGAGGAAGCCTTTGGGGTGCTGGCTCCAAATCAGTCCCTGTAGCTACAAAATAGGGGAGTAAGCAACCTCATAGAGTCCCTTTTTTGCAAAAAGACAGTGTGGATTTGTTGCCAGTGCAGCCTTACTTCCAGTAGCAATACTGCCTGTACAATCATGTATGGAGGCCTCAGGGCTCGCTCAGGGCTTGTCACGCAGAACTGCAGGCCTGACAGAGCAGAACTGCTCTCCTCTCCTCTCCTCTCCTCTCCTCTTCTCTCCTGTCCGCCAGTCCAATATCTAAGAGACTGTTTGCCTGAAAGGACAGAGGGGTTTCAGTTCCAAAATCAATGTCAAGGACACAGAACACAATGAATTTTATTTTATTTTGATGTTAATTTATTAATTTTTTGATTTTATGTTAATTCATGTGATGTTTCTTCGTGTCATTTTTTTTCCCTTTGTGACTCTGTTTCAGAAGCCAGGCTCACAAGCATTAGCTCAAGCCCAAGTGTAGCCAGGAGTAGGCTGAGGCATTCTTCAGTTTAGCCTGAGAAAAGATCCCTTGCAGGCTGGCAAAGGCAAGTCCCAGAGCTGCAGAGAGCAGCAGCAGGAATAGAGGCCAAGCTGTCCGCAGTTCCTGCAGACGGAGAACCTTGACAAGGAGTTGTGGGACTGACCATGCACAAAAGAGGAGGAAGAAGAAGAAGAAGAAGAAAAAGAAGAAGAAGAAGAGGAAGAAGAGAAAGAAGAGGTGAGTGGTACCGTGGCATCTCTTCCAAAGCGTGACATGTAGCGATGACGAGCAGACTTTTTGCCTTCCACAACTTGTTTGGCTGCTGTGCTTCTTGGGCAGGGATGCATGAGAAGCGCTCTGGTCCCTGCCAGGCGCTTGTGTTAGCTGCAGGGAGAGCTGAGAAGTGGCAGCTGCGGCTGCCAGCATGGTGGAGCATGAGCAGCCGGCTCCCAGGCCAAATGGCCCAAAGAAATGGTGGCAAGGGGCGGTGCTGAGAACTGCAGAGGAAGGCAAAAAACCGCCGGGGACCAGTGCCAATGTGCCCCGGGGGAAAAAGTTCCTTGCTGAGCCCAGTGCTGGCCATGGGCTGTTTCCTGAGCATGTGAGCCAGACCTGGCTCCTTGTCCCACAGGCTGCTCATGCTTCCCAGGAGCTGCCCAAGCCCTATCCTCCCTTGAGCTGGAGCTATGTCGCGGACTTGCCAGAGTGCCCAAGTGCCTCTGAGCTGATAGACGTTGTGGGCAAGAATCCCTGCTGTCCCTGTGTAGGACCCCAGTGGGTGTTCCAAAGCACTGCAAGCCCTTGCAAGCCCTTGCAAGCCCTCGACATCCTATCTCTTACGGCTCCTGAGCGTTGCTCTGTAGGAGATGAGGATGGTGAGCTCTGCAGTGCTCCTCAAGAAGGAATTGCCTTGGTCTTGCCACTGCTATCCAGTTGAAAAGGATTTGCATCCATGAGCCGAGCTTGGGAGGTGGCCCTGCCAGCAGATTGTCTTGCAGCGGAGAACCTCCAGCAGCCTCATGCAAGGTTTTCTTCCCTCAGCCCCTGGCCTGTGATTCCAGCAGCTCCTCAAGTGCTTCCTGTCAGATGTGCTGGGGCTGCCCCCGGGCCAGCTCTGGCAGTGGACACGGGAGGCTGCTCCTCTGGATCCTGCGTGGGGCCTGGTGACCACTGCGTTGCCGGGTGCTGGCATTGTGACATGGGGCTGACACAGCCGCAAATGTGCAGCCCTTTGGAGGAAGCCTTTGGGGTGCTGGCTCCAAATCAGTCCCTGTAGCTACAAAATAGGGGAGTAAGCAACCTCATAGAGTCCCTTTTTTGCAAAAAGACAGTGTGGATTTGTTGCCAGTGCAGCCTTCCTTCCAGTAGCAATACTGCCTGTAGTATCATGTATGGAGGCCTCAGGGCTCGCTCAGGGCTTGTCACGCAGAACTGCAGGCCTGACAGAGCAGAACTGCTCTCCTCTCCTCTCCTCTGCTCTCCTCTCCTCTCCTCTTCTCTCCTGTCCGCCAGTCCAATATCTAAGAGACTGTTTGCCTGAAAGGACAGAGGGGTTTCAGTTCCAAAATCAATTTCAAGGACACAGAACACAATGAATTTTATTTTATTTTGTTGTTAATTTATTAATTTTCTTGATTTGATGTTAATTCATGTGATGTTTCTTCGTGTCATTTTTTTTCCCTTTGTGACTCTGTTTCAGAAGCCAGGCTCACAAGCATTAGCTCAAGCCCAAGTGTAGCCAGGAGTAGGCTGAGGCATTCTTCAGTTTAGCCTGAGAAAAGATCCCTTGCAGGCTGGCAAAGGCAAGTCCCAGAGCTGCAGAGAGCAGCAGCAGGAATAGAGGCCAAGCTGTCCGCGGTTCCTGCAGAGGGAGAACCTTGACAAGGAGTTGTGGGACTGACCATGCACAAAAGAGGAGGAAGAAGAAGAAGAAGAAGAAGAAGAAGAGGAAGAAGAGGAAGAAGAGGTGAGTGGTACCGTGGCATCTCTTCCAAAGCGTGACATGTAGCGATGACGAGCAGACTTTTTGCCTTGCACAACTTGTTTGGCTGCTGTGCTTCTTGGGCAGGGATGCATGAGAAGCGCTCTGGTCCCTGCCAGGCGCTTGTGTTAGCTGCAGGGAGAGCTGAGAAGTGGCAGCTGCGGCTGCCAGCATGGTGGAGCATGAGCAGCCGGCTCCCAGGCCAAATGGCCCAAAGAAATGGTGGCAAGGGGCGGTGCTGAGAACTGCAGAGGAAGGCAAAAAACCGCCGGGGACCAGTGCCAATGTGCCCCGGGGGAAAAAGTTCCTTGCTGAGCCCAGTGCTGGCCATGGGCTGTTCCCTGAGCATGTGAGCCAGACCTGGCTCCTTGTCCCACAGGCTGCTCATGCTTCCCAGGAGCTGCCCAAGCCCTATCCTCCCTTGAGCTGGAGCTATCTGGCGGACTTGCCAGAGTGCCCAAGTGCCTCTGAGCTGATAGACCTTGTGGGCAAGAATCCTTGCTGTCCCTGTGTAGGACACCAGTGGGTGTTCCAAAGCACTGCAAGCCCTTGCAAGCCCTTGCAAGCCCTCGACATCCTATCTCTTACGGCTCCTGAGCGTTGCTCTGTAGGAGATGAGGATGGTGAGCTCTGCAGTGCTCCTCAAGAAGGAATTGCCTTGGTCTTGCCACTGCTATCCAGTTGAAAAGGATTTGCATCCATGAGCCGAGCTTGGAAGGTGGCCCTGCCAGCAGATTGTCTTGCAGCGGAGAACCTCCAGCAGCCTCATGCAAGGTTTTCTTCCCTCAGCCCCTGGCCTGTGATTCCAGCAGCTCCTCAAGTGCTTCCTGTCAGATGTGCTGGGGCTGCCCCCGGGCCAGCTCTGGCAGTGGACACGGGAGGCTGCTCCTCTGGATCCTGCGTGGGGCCTGGTGACCACTGCGTTGCCGGGTGCTGGCATTGTGACATGGGGCTGACACAGCCACATATGTGCAGCCCTTTGGAGGAAGCCTTTGGGGTGCTGGCTCCAAATCAGTCCCTGTAGCAACAAAATAGGGGAGTAAGCAACCTCATAGAATCCCTTTTTTGCAAAAAGACAGTGTGGATTTGTTGCCAGTGCAGCCTTACTTCCAGTAGCAATACTGCCTGCAGTATCATGTCTGGAGGCCTCAGGGCTCGCTCAGGGCTTGTCACGCAGAACTGCAGGCCTGACAGAGCAGAACTGCTCTCCTCTCCTCTCCTCTCCTCTCCTCTCCTCTCCTCTCCTCTCCTCTCCTCTCCTCTCCTCTCCTCTCCTCTCCTCTCCTCTCCTCTCCTCTCCTCTTCTCTCCTCTACTGTCCGCCAGTCCAATATCTAAGAGACTGTTTGCCTGAAAGGACAGAGGGGTTTCAGTTCCAAAATCAATTTCAAGGACACAGAACACAATGAATTTTATTTTATTTTGTTGTTAATTTATTAATTTTCTTGATTTGATGTTAATTCATGTGATGTTTCTTCGTGTCATTTTTTTTCCCTTTGTGACTCTGTTTCAGAAGCCAGGCTCACAAGCATTAGCTCAAGCCCAAGTGTAGCCAGGAGTAGGCTGAGGCATTCTTCAGTTTAGCCTGAGAAAAGATCCCTTGCAGGCTGGCAAAGGCAAGTCCCAGAGCTGCAGAGAGCAGCAGCAGGAATAGAGGCCAAGCTGTCCGCGGTTCCTGCAGAGGGAGAACCTTGACAAGGAGTTGTGGGACTGACCATGCACAAAAGAGGAGGAAGAAGAAGAAGAAGAAGAAGAAGAAGAGGAAGAAGAGGAAGAAGAGGTGAGTGGTACCGTGGCATCTCTTCCAAAGCGTGACATGTAGCGATGACGAGCAGACTTTTTGCCTTGCACAACTTGTTTGGCTGCTGTGCTTCTTGGGCAGGGATGCATGAGAATGCGCTCTGGTCCCTGCCAGGCGCTTGTGTTACCTGCAGGGAGAGCTGAGAAGTGGCAGCTGCGGCTGCCAGCATGGTGGAGCATGAGCAGCCGGCTCCCAGGCCAAATGGCCCAAAGAAATGGTGGCAAGGGGCCGTGCTGAGAACTGCAGAGGAAGGCAAAAAACCGCCGGGGACCAGTGCCAATGTGCCCCGGGGGAAAAAGTTCCTTGCTGAGCCCAGTGCTGGCCATGGGCTGTTCCCTGAGCATGTGAGCCAGACCTGGCTCCTTGTCCCACAGGCTGCTCATGCTTCCCAGGAGCTGCCCAAGCCCTATCCTCCCTTGAGCTGAAGCTATCTGGCGGACTTGCCAGAGTGCCCAACTGCCTCTGAGCTGATAGACCTTGTGGGCAAGAATCCTTGCTGTCCCTGTGTAGGACACCAGTGGGTGTTCCAAAGCACTGCAAGCCCTTGCAAGCCCTTGCAAGCCCTCGACATCCTATCTCTTACGGCTCCTGAGCGTTGCTCTGTAGGAGATGAGGATGGTGAGCTCTGCAGTACTCCTCAAGAAGGAATTGCCTTGGTCTTGCCACTGCTATCCAGTTGAAAAGGATTTGCATCCATGAGCCGAGCTTGGAAGGTGGCCCTGCCAGCAGATTTTCTTGCAGCGGAGAACCTCCAGCAGCCTCATGCAAGGTTTTCTTCCCTCAGCCCCTGGCCTGTGATTCCAGCAGCTCCTCAAGTGCTTCCTGTCAGATGTGCTGGGGCTGCCCCCGGGCCAGCTCTGGCAGTGGACACGGGAGGCTGCTCCTCTGGATCCTGCGTGGGGCCTGGTGACCACTGCGTTGCCGGGTGCTGGCATTGTGACATGGGGCTGACACAGCCGCATATGTGCAGCCCTTTGGAGGAAGTCTTTGGGGTGCTGGCTCCAAATCAGTCCCTGTACCTACAAAATAGGGGAGTAAGCAACCTAATAGAGTCCCTTTTTTGCAAAAAGACAGTGTGGACTTGTTGCCAGTGCAGCCTTACTTCCAGTAGCAATACTGCCTGTAGTATCATGTATGGAGGCCTCAGGGCTCGCTCAGGGCTTGTCACACAGAACTGCAGGCCTGACAGAGCAGAACTGCTCTCCTCTCCTCTCCTCTCCTCTCCTCTCCTCTCCTCTCCTCTCCTCTCCTCTCCTCTCCTCTTCTCTCCTCTACTGTCCGCCAGTCCAATATCTAAGAGACTGTTTGCCTGAAAGGACAGAGGGGTTTCAGTTCCAAAATCAATTTCAAGGACACAGAACACAATGAATTTTATTTTATTTTGTTGTTAATTTATTAATTTTCTTGATTTTATGTTAATTCATGTGATGTTTCTTCGTGTCATTTTTTTTCCCTTTGTGACTCTGTTTCAGAAGCCAGGCTCACAAGCATTAGCTCAAGCCCAAGTGTAGCCAGGAGTAGGCTGAGGCATTCTTCAGTTTAGCCTGAGAAAAGATCCCTTGCAGGCTGGCAAAGGCAAGTCCCAGAGCTGCAGAGAGCAGCAGCAGGAATAGAGGCCAAGCTGTCCGCGGTTCCTGCAGAGGGAGAACCTTGACAAGGAGTTGTGGGACTGACCATGCACAAAAGAGGAGGAAGAAGAAGAAGAAGAAGAAGAAGAAGAGGAAGAAGAGGAAGAAGAGGTGAGTGGTACCGTGGCATCTCTTCCAAAGCGTGACATGTAGCGATGACGAGCAGACTTTTTGCCTTCCACAACTTGTTTGGCTGCTGTGCTTCTTGGGCAGGGATGCATGAGAAGCGCTCTGGTCCCTGCCAGGCGCTTGTGTTAGCTGCAGGGAGAGCTGAGAAGTGGCAGATGCGGCTGCCAGCATGGTGGAGCATGAGCAGCCGGCTCCCAGGCCAAATGGCCCAAAGAAATGGTGGCAAGGGGCGGTGCTGAGAACTGCAGAGGAAGGCAAAAAACCGCCGGGGACCAGTGCCAATGTGCCCCGGGGGAAAAAGTTCCTTGCTGAGCCCAGTGCTGGCCATGGGCTGTTCCCTGAGCATGTGAGCCAGACCTGGCTCCTTGTCCCACAGGCTGCTCATGCTTCCCAGGAGCTGCCCAAGCCCTATCCTCCCTTGAGCTGAAGCTATCTGGCGGACTTGCCAGAGTGCCCAACTGCCTCTGAGCTGATAGACCTTGTGGGCAAGAATCCTTGCTGTCCCTGTGTAGGACACCAGTGGGTGTTCCAAAGCACTGCAAGCCCTTGCAAGCCCTTGCAAGCCCTCGACATCCTATCTCTTACGGCTCCTGAGCGTTGCTCTGTAGGAGATGAGGATGGTGAGCTCTGCAGTACTCCTCAAGAAGGAATTGCCTTGGTCTTGCCACTGCTATCCAGTTGAAAAGGATTTGCATCCATGAGCCGAGCTTGGAAGGTGGCCCTGCCAGCAGATTTTCTTGCAGCGGAGAACCTCCAGCAGCCTCATGCAAGGTTTTCTTCCCTCAGCCCCTGGCCTGTGATTCCAGCAGCTCCTCAAGTGCTTCCTGTCAGATGTGCTGGGGCTGCCCCCGGGCCAGCTCTGGCAGTGGACACGGGAGGCTGCTACTCTGGATCCTGCGTGGGGCCTGGTGACCACTGCGTTGCCGGGTGCTGGCATTGTGACATGGGGCTGACACAGCCGCATATGTGCAGCCCTTTGGAGGAAGTCTTTGGGGTGCTGGCTCCAAATCAGTCCCTGTACCTACAAAATAGGGGAGTAAGCAACCTCATAGAATCCCTTTTTTGCAAAAAGACAGTGTGGATTTGTTGCCAGTGCAGCCTTACTTCCAGTAGCAATACTGCCTGTAGTATCATGTATGGAGGCCTCAGGGCTCGCTCAGGGCTTGTCACACAGAACTGCAGGCCTGACAGAGTAGAACTGCTCTCCTCTCCTCTCCTCTCCTCTCCTCTCCTCTCCTCTCCTCTCCTCTCCTCTCCTCTCCTCTTCTCTTCTCTCCTGTCCGCCAGTCCAATATCTAAGAGACTGTTTGCCTGAAAGGACAGAGGGTTTTCAGTTCCAAAATCAATGTCAAGGACACATAACACAATGCATTTTATTTTATTTTGTTTTTAATTTATTAATTTTCTTGATTTTATGTTAATTCATGTGATGTTTCTTCGTGTCATTTTTTTTCCCTTTGTGACTCTGTTTCAGAAGCCAGGCTCACAAGCATTAGCTCAAGCCCAAGTGTAGCCAGGAGTAGGCTGAGGCATTCTTCAGTTTAGCCTGAGAAAAGATCCCTTGCAGGCTGGCAAAGGCAAGTCCCAGAGCTGCAGAGAGCAGCAGCAGGAATAGAGGCCAAGCTGTCCGCGGTTCCTGCAGAGGGAGAACCTTGACAAGGAGTTGTGGGACTGACCATGCACAAAAGAGGAGGAAGAAGAAGAAGAAGAGGAAGAAGAGAAGAAGCGGAAGAAGAGGAAGAAGAGGTGAGTGGTACCGTGGCATCTCTTCCAAAGCGTGACATGTAGCGATGACGAGCAGACTTTTTGCCTTGCACAACTTGTTTGGCTGCTGTGCTTCTTGGGCAGGGATGCATGAGAAGCGCTCTGGTCCCTGCCAGGCGCTTGTGTTACCTGCAGGGAGAGCTGAGAAGTGGCAGCTGCGGCTGCCAGCATGGTGGAGCATGAGCAGCCGGCTCCCAGGCCAAATGGCCCAAAGAAATGGTGGCAAGGGGCGGTGCTGAGAACTGCAGAGGAAGGCAAAAAACCGCCGGGGACCAGTGCCAATGTGCCCCGGGGGAAAAAGTTCCTTGCTGAGCCCCGTGCTGGCCATGGGCTGTTCCCTGAGCATGTGAGCCAGACCTGGCTCCTTGTCCCACAGGCTGCTCATGCTTGCCAGGAGCTGCCCAAGCCCTATCCTCCCTTGAGCTGGAGCTATGTCGCGGACTTGCCAGAGTGCCCAACTGCCTCTGAGCTACTAGACCTTGTGGGCAAGAATCCTTGCTGTCCCTGTGTAGGACACCAGTGGGTGTTCCAAAGCACTGCAAGCCCTTGCAAGCCCTTGCAAGCCCTCGACATCCTATCTCTTACGGCTCCTGAGCGTTCCTCTGTAGGAGATGAGGATGGTGAGCTGTGCAGTGCTCCTCAAGAAGGAATTGCCTTGGTCTTGCCACTGCTATCCAGTTGAAAAGGATTTGCATCCATGAGCCGAGCTTGGAAGGTGGCCCTGCCAGCAGATTGTCTTGCAGCGGAGAACCTCCAGCAGCCTCATGCAAGGTTTTCTTCCCTCAGCCCCTGGCCTGTGATTCCAGCAGCTCCTCAAGTGCTTCCTGTCAGATGTGCTGGGGCTGCCCCCGGGCCAGCTCTGGCAGTGGACACGGGAGGCTGCTCCTCTGGATCCTGCGTGGGGCCTCGTGACCACTGCGTTGCCGGGTGCTGGCATTGTGACATGGGGGTGACACAGCCGCATATGTGCAGCCCTTTGGAGGAAGCCTTTGGGGTGCTGGTTCCAAATCAGTCCCTGTAGCTACAAAATAGGGGAGTAAGCAACCTAATAGAGTCCCTTTTTTGCAAAAAGACAGTGTGGATTTGTTGCCAGTGCAGCCTTACTTCCAGTAGCAATACTGCCTGTAGTATCATGTCTGGAGGCCTCAGGGCTCGCTCAGGGCTTGTCACACAGAACTGCAGGCCTGACAGAGTAGAACTGCTCTCCTCTCCTCTCCTCTCCTCTCCTCTCCTCTCCTCTCCTCTCCTCTCCTCTCCTCTTCTCTCCTCTACTGTCCGCCAGTCCAATATCTAAGAGACTGTTTGCCTGAAAGGACAGAGGGGTTTCAGTTCCAAAATCAATTTCAAGGACACATAACACAATGAATTTTATTTTATTTTGTTGTTAATTTATTAATTTTCTTGATTTGATGTTAATTCATGTGATGTTTCTTCGTGTCATTTTTTTTCCCTTTGTGACTCTGTTTCAGAAGCCAGGCTCACAAGCATTAGCTCAAGCCCAAGTGTAGCCAGGAGTAGGCTGAGGCATTCTTCAGTTTAGCATGAGAAAAGATCCCTTGCAGGCTGGCAAAGGCAAGTCCCAGAGCTGCAGAGAGCAGCAGCAGGAATAGAGGCCAAGCTGTCCGCGGTTCCTGCAGAGGGAGAACCTTGACAAGGAGTTGTGGGACTGACCATGCACAAAAGAGGAGGAAGAAGTAGAAGAAGAAGAAGAGGAAGAAGAGGAAGAAGAGGTGAGTGGCACCGTGGCATCTCTTCCAAAGCGTGACATGTAGCGATGACGAGCAGACATTTTGCCTTCCACAACTTGTTTGGCTGCTGTGCTTCTTGGGCAGGGAGGCATGAGAAGCGCTCTGGTCCCTGCCAGGCGCTTGTGTTAGCTGCAGGGAGAGCTGAGAAGTGGCAGCTGCGGCTGCCAGCATGGTGGAGCATGAGCAGCCGGCTCCCAGGCCAAATGGCCCAAAGAAATGGTGGCAAGGGGCGGTGCTGGGAACTGCAGAGGAAGGCAAGAAACCGCCGGGGACCAGTGCCAATGTGCCCCGGGGGAAAAAGTTCCTTGCTTAGGCCAGTGCTGGCCATGGGCTGTTTCCTGAGCATGAGAGCCAGACCTGGCTCCTTGTCCCACAGGCTGCTCATGCTTCCCAGGAGCTGCCCAAGCCCTAACCTCCCTTGAGCTGGAGCTATGTCGCGGACTTGCCAGAGTGCCCAACTGCCTCTGAGCTGATAGACGTTGTGGGCAAGAATCCTTGCTGTCCCTGTGTAGGACACCAGTGGGTGTTCCAAAGCACTGCAAGCCCTTGCAAGCCCTTGCAAGCCCTCGACATCCTATCTCTTACGGCTCCTGAGCGTTGCTCTGTGGGAGATGAGGATGGTGAGCTCTGCAGTGCTCCTCAAGAAGGAATTGCCTTGGTCTTGCCACTGCTATCCAGTTGAAAAGGATTTGCATCCATGAGCCGAGCTTGGAAGGTGGCCCTGCCAGCAGATTGTCTTGCAGCGGAGAACCTCCAGCAGCCTCATGCAAGGTTTTCTTCCCTCAGCCCCTGGCCTGTGATTCCAGCAGTTCCTCAAGTGCTTCCTGTCAGATGTGCTGGGGCTGCCCCCGGGCCAGCTCTGGCAGTGGACACGGGAGGCTGCTCCTCTGGATCCTGCGTGGGGCCTCGTGACCACTGCGTTGCCGGGTGCTGGCATTGTGCCATGGGGGTGACACAGCCGCATATGTGCAGCCCTTTGGAGGAAGCCTTTGGGGTGCTGGCTCCAAATCAGTCCCTGTAGCTACAAAATAGGGGAGTAAGCAACCTCATAGAGTCCCTTTTTTGCAAAAAGACAGTGTGGATTTGTTGCCAGTGCAGCCTTACTTCCAGTAGCAATACTGCCTGTACAATCATGTATGGAGGCCTCAGGGCTCGCTCAGGGCTTGTCACGCAGAACTGCAGGCCTGACAGAGCAGAACTGCTCTCCTCTCCTCTCCTCTCCTCTCCTCTTCTCTCCTGTCCGCCAGTCCAATATCTAAGAGACTGTTTGCCTGAAAGGACAGAGGGGTTTCAGTTCCAAAATCAATGTCAAGGACACAGAACACAATGAATTTTATTTTATTTTGATGTTAATTTATTAATTTTTTGATTTTATGTTAATTCATGTGATGTTTCTTCGTGTCATTTTTTTTCCCTTTGTGACTCTGTTTCAGAAGCCAGGCTCACAAGCATTAGCTCAAGCCCAAGTGTAGCCAGGAGTAGGCTGAGGCATTCTTCAGTTTAGCCTGAGAAAAGATCCCTTGCAGGCTGGCAAAGGCAAGTCCCAGAGCTGCAGAGAGCAGCAGCAGGAATAGAGGCCAAGCTGTCCGCAGTTCCTGCAGACGGAGAACCTTGACAAGGAGTTGTGGGACTGACCATGCACAAAAGAGGAAGAAGAAGAAGAAGAAGAAGAAAAAGAAGAAGAAGAAGAGGAAGAAGAGAAAGAAGAGGTGAGTGGTACCGTGGCATCTCTTCCAAAGCGTGACATGTAGCGATGACGAGCAGACTTTTTGCCTTCCACAACTTGTTTGGCTGCTGTGCTTCTTGGCCAGGGATGCATGAGAAGCGCTCTGGTCCCTGCCAGGCGCTTGTGTTAGCTGCAGGGAGAGCTGAGAAGTGGCAGCTGCGGCTGCCAGCATGGTGGAGCATGAGCAGCCGGCTCCCAGGCCAAATGGCCCAAAGAAATGGTGGCAAGGGGCGGTGCTGAGAACTGCAGAGGAAGGCAAAAAACCGCCGGGGACCAGTGCCAATGTGCCCCGGGGGAAAAAGTTCCTTGCTGAGCCCAGTGCTGGCCATGGGCTGTTTCCTGAGCATGTGAGCCAGACCTGGCTCCTTGTCCCACAGGCTGCTCATGCTTCCCAGGAGCTGCCCAAGCCCTATCCTCCCTTGAGCTGGAGCTATGTCGCGGACTTGCCAGAGTGCCCAAGTGCCTCTGAGCTGATAGACCTTGTGGGCAAGAATCCCTGCTGTCCCTGTGTAGGACCCCAGTGGGTGTTCCAAAGCACTGCAAGCCCTTGCAAGCCCTTGCAAGCCCTCGACATCCTATCTCTTACGGCTCCTGAGCGTTGCTCTGTAGGAGATGAGGATGGTGAGCTCTGCAGTGCTCCTCAAGAAGGAATTGCCTTGGTCTTGCCACTGCTATCCAGTTGGAAAGGATTTGCATCCATGAGCCGAGCTTGGAAGGTGGCCCTGCCAGCAGATTGTCTTGCAGCGGAGAACCTCCAGCAGCCTCATGCAAGGTTTTCTTCCCTCAGCCCCTGGCCTGTGATTCCAGCAGCTCCTCAAGTGCTTCCTGTCAGATGTGCTGGGGCTGCCCCCGGGCCAGCTCTGGCAGTGGACACGGGAGGCTGCTCCTCTGGATCCTGCGTGGGGCCTGGTGACCACTGCGTTGCCGGGTGCTGGCATTGTGACATGGGGGTGACACAGCCGCATATGTGCAGCCCTTTGGAGGAAGCCTTTGGGGTGCTGGCTCGAAATCAGTCCCTGTAGCTACAAAATAGGGGAGTAAGCAACCTCATAGAGTCCCTTTTTTGCAAAAAGACAGTGTGGATTTGTTGCCAGTGCAGCCTTCCTTCCAGTAGCAATACTGCCTGTAGTATCATGTATGGAGGCCTCAGGGCTCGCTCAGGGCTTGTCACGCAGAACTGCAGGCCTGACAGAGCAGAACTGCTCTCCTCTCCTCTCCTCTCCTCTCCTCTCCTCTTCTCTCCTCTCCTCTCCTCTTCTCTCCTGTCCGCCAGTCCAATATCTAAGAGACTGTTTGCCTGAAAGGACAGAGGGGTTTCAGTTCCAAAATCAATTTCAAGGACACATAACACGATGAATTTTATTTTATTTTGTTGTTAATTTATTAATTTTCTTGATTTTATGTTAATTTATGTGATGTTTCTTCGTGTCATTTTTTTTCCCTTTGTGACTCTGTTTCAGAAGCCAGGCTCACAAGCATTAGCTCAAGCCCAAGTGTAGCCAGGAGTAGGCTGAGGCATTCTTCAGTTTAGCATGAGAAAAGATCCCTTGCAGGCTGGCAAAGGCAAGTCCCAGAGCTGCAGAGAGCAGCAGCAGGAATAGAGGCCAAGCTGTCCGCGGTTCCTGCAGAGGGAGAACCTTGACAAGGAGTTGTGGGACTGACCATGCACAAAAGAGGAGGAAGAAGTAGAAGAAGAAGAAGAGGAAGAAGAGGAAGAAGAGGTGAGTGGCACCGTGGCATCTCTTCCAAAGCGTGACATGTAGCGATGACGAGCAGACTTTTTGCCTTCCACAACTTGTTTGGCTGCTGTGCTTCTTGGCCAGGGATGCATGAGAAGCGCTCTGGTCCCTGCCAGGCGCTTGTGTTAGCTGCAGGGAGAGCTGAGAAGTGGCAGCTGCGGCTGCCAGCATGGTGGAGCATGAGCAGCCGGCTCCCAGGCCAAATGGCCCAAAGAAATGGTGGCAAGGGGCGGTGCTGGGAACTGCAGAGGAAGGCAAGAAACCGCCGGGGACCAGTGCCAATGTGCCCCGGGGGAAAAAGTTCCTTGCTTAGGCCAGTGCTGGCCATGGGCTGTTTCCTGAGCATGTGAGCCAGACCTGGCTCCTTGTCCCACAGGCTGCTCATGCTTCCCAGGAGCTGCCCAAGCCCTAACCTCCCTTGAGCTGGAGCTATGTCGCGGACTTGCCAGAGTGCCCAACTGCCTCTGAGCTGATAGACGTTGTGGGCAAGAATCCTTGCTGTCCCTGTGTAGGACACCAGTGGGTGTTCCAAAGCACTGCAAGCCCTTGCAAGCCCTTGCAAGCCCTCGACATCCTATCTCTTACGGCTCCTGAGCGTTGCTCTGTGGGAGATGAGGATGGTGAGCTCTGCAGTGCTCCTCAAGAAGGAATTGCCTTGGTCTTGCCACTGCTATCCAGTTGAAAAGGATTTGCATCCATGAGCCGAGCTTGGAAGGTGGCCCTGCCAGCAGATTGTCTTGCAGCGGAGAACCTCCAGCAGCCTCATGCAAGGTTTTCTTCCCTCAGCCCCTGGCCTGTGATTCCAGCAGCTCCTCAAGTGCTTCCTGTCAGATGTGCTGGGGCTGCCCCCGGGCCAGCTCTGGCAGTGGACACGGGAGGCTGCTCCTCTGGATCCTGCGTGGGGCCTCGTGACCACTGCGTTGCCGGGTGCTGGCATTGTGCCATGGGGGTGACACAGCCGCATATGTGCAGCCCTTTGGAGGAAGCCTTTGGGGTGCTGGCTCCAAATCAGTCCCTGTAGCTACAAAATAGGGGAGTAAGCAACCTCATAGAGTCCCTTTTTTGCAAAAAGACAGTGTGGATTTGTTGCCAGTGCAGCCTTACTTCCAGTAGCAATACTGCCTGTACAATCATGTATGGAGGCCTCAGGGCTCGCTCAGGGCTTGTCACGCAGAACTGCAGGCCTGACAGAGCAGAACTGCTCTCCTCTCCTCTCCTCTCCTCTCCTCTTCTCTCCTGTCCGCCAGTCCAATATCTAAGAGACTGTTTGCCTGAAAGGACAGAGGGGTTTCAGTTCCAAAATCAATGTCAAGGACACAGAACACAATGAATTTTATTTTATTTTGATGTTAATTTATTAATTTTTTGATTTTATGTTAATTCATGTGATGTTTCTTCGTGTCATTTTTTTTCCCTTTGTGACTCTGTTTCAGAAGCCAGGCTCACAAGCATTAGCTCAAGCCCAAGTGTAGCCAGGAGTAGGCTGAGGCATTCTTCAGTTTAGCCTGAGAAAAGATCCCTTGCAGGCTGGCAAAGGCAAGTCCCAGAGCTGCAGAGAGCAGCAGCAGGAATAGAGGCCAAGCTGTCCGCAGTTCCTGCAGACGGAGAACCTTGACAAGGAGTTGTGGGACTGACCATGCACAAAAGAGGAGGAAGAAGAAGAAGAAGAAGAAAAAGAAGAAGAAGAAGAGGAAGAAGAGAAAGAAGAGGTGAGTGGTACCGTGGCATCTCTTCCAAAGCGTGACATGTAGCGATGACGAGCAGACTTTTTGCCTTCCACAACTTGTTTGGCTGCTGTGCTTCTTGGGCAGGGATGCATGAGAAGCGCTCTGGTCCCTGCCAGGCGCTTGTGTTAGCTGCAGGGAGAGCTGAGAAGTGGCAGCTGCGGCTGCCAGCATGGTGGAGCATGAGCAGCCGGCTCCCAGGCCAAATGGCCCAAAGAAATGGTGGCAAGGGGCCGTGCTGAGAACTGCAGAGGAAGGCAAAAAACCGCCGGGGACCAGTGCCAATGTGCCCCGGGGGAAAAAGTTCCTTGCTGAGCCCAGTGCTGGCCATGGGCTGTTTCCTGAGCATGTGAGCCAGACCTGGCTCCTTGTCCCACAGGCTGCTCATGCTTCCCAGGAGCTGCCCAAGCCCTATCCTCCCTTGAGCTGGAGCTATGTCGCGGACTTGCCAGAGTGCCCAAGTGCCTCTGAGCTGATAGACGTTGTGGGCAAGAATCCCTGCTGTCCCTGTGTAGGACCCCAGTGGGTGTTCCAAAGCACTGCAAGCCCTTGCAAGCCCTTGCAAGCCCTCGACATCCTATCTCTTACGGCTCCTGAGCGTTGCTCTGTAGGAGATGAGGATGGTGAGCTCTGCAGTGCTCCTCAAGAAGGAATTGCCTTGGTCTTGCCACTGCTATCCAGTTGAAAAGGATTTGCATCCATGAGCCGAGCTTGGGAGGTGGCCCTGCCAGCAGATTGTCTTGCAGCGGAGAACCTCCAGCAGCCTCATGCAAGGTTTTCTTCCCTCAGCCCCTGGCCTGTGATTCCAGCAGCTCCTCAAGTGCTTCCTGTCAGATGTGCTGGGGCTGCCCCCGGGCCAGCTCTGGCAGTGGACACGGGAGGCTGCTCCTCTGGATCCTGCGTGGGGCCTGGTGACCACTGCGTTGCCGGGTGCTGGCATTGTGACATGGGGGTGACACAGCCGCAAATGTGCAGCCCTTTGGAGGAAGCCTTTGGGGTGCTGGCTCCAAATCAGTCCCTGTAGCTACAAAATAGGGGAGTAAGCAACCTCATAGAGTCCCTTTTTTGCAAAAAGACAGTGTGGATTTGTTGCCAGTGCAGCCTTCCTTCCAGTAGCAATACTGCCTGTAGTATCATGTATGGAGGCCTCAGGGCTCGCTCAGGGCTTGTCACGCAGAACTGCAGGCCTGACAGAGCAGAACTGCTCTCCTCTCCTCTCCTCTGCTCTCCTCTCCTCTCCTCTTCTCTCCTGTCCGCCAGTCCAATATCTAAGAGACTGTTTGCCTGAAAGGACAGAGGGGTTTCAGTTCCAAAATCAATTTCAAGGACACAGAACACAATGAATTTTATTTTATTTTGTTGTTAATTTATTAATTTTCTTGATTTGATGTTAATTCATGTGATGTTTCTTCGTGTCATTTTTTTTCCCTTTGTGACTCTGTTTCAGAAGCCAGGCTCACAAGCATTAGCTCAAGCCCAAGTGTAGCCAGGAGTAGGCTGAGGCATTCTTCAGTTTAGCCTGAGAAAAGATCCCTTGCAGGCTGGCAAAGGCAAGTCCCAGAGCTGCAGAGAGCAGCAGCAGGAATAGAGGCCAAGCTGTCCGCGGTTCCTGCAGAGGGAGAACCTTGACAAGGAGTTGTGGGACTGACCATGCACAAAAGAGGAGGAAGAAGAAGAAGAAGAAGAAGAAGAAGAGGAAGAAGAGGAAGAAGAGGTGAGTGGTACCGTGGCATCTCTTCCAAAGCGTGACATGTAGCGATGACGAGCAGACTTTTTGCCTTCCACAACTTGTTTGGCTGCTGTGCTTCTTGGGCAGGGATGCATGAGAAGCGCTCTGGTCCCTGCCAGGCGCTTGTGTTAGCTGCAGGGAGAGCTGAGAAGTGGCAGCTGCGGCTGCCAGCATGGTGGAGCATGAGCAGCCGGCTCCCAGGCCAAATGGCCCAAAGAAATGGTGGCAAGGGGCGGTGCTGAGAACTGCAGAGGAAGGCAAAAAACCGCCGGGGACCAGTGCCAATGTGCCCCGGGGGAAAAAGTTCCTTGCTGAGCCCAGTGCTGGCCATGGGCTGTTCCCTGAGCATGTGAGCCAGACCTGGCTCCTTGTCCCACAGGCTGCTCATGCTTCCCAGGAGCTGCCCAAGCCCTATCCTCCCTTGAGCTGGAGCTATCTGGCGGACTTGCCAGAGTGCCCAAGTGCCTCTGAGCTGATAGACCTTGTGGGCAAGAATCCTTGCTGTCCCTGTGTAGGACACCAGTGGGTGTTCCAAAGCACTGCAAGCCCTTGCAAGCCCTTGCAAGCCCTCGACATCCTATCTCTTACGGCTCCTGAGCGTTGCTCTGTAGGAGATGAGGATGGTGAGCTCTGCAGTGCTCCTCAAGAAGGAATTGCCTTGGTCTTGCCACTGCTATCCAGTTGAAAAGGATTTGCATCCATGAGCCGAGCTTGGAAGGTGGCCCTGCCAGCAGATTGTCTTGCAGCGGAGAACCTCCAGCAGCCTCATGCAAGGTTTTCTTCCCTCAGCCCCTGGCCTGTGATTCCAGCAGCTCCTCAAGTGCTTCCTGTCAGATGTGCTGGGGCTGCCCCCGGGCCAGCTCTGGCAGTGGACACGGGAGGCTGCTCCTCTGGATCCTGCGTGGGGCCTGGTGACCACTGCGTTGCCGGGTGCTGGCATTGTGACATGGGGCTGACACAGCCACATATGTGCAGCCCTTTGGAGGAAGCCTTTGGGGTGCTGGCTCCAAATCAGTCCCTGTAGCAACAAAATAGGGGAGTAAGCAACCTCATAGAATCCCTTTTTTGCAAAAAGACAGTGTGGATTTGTTGCCAGTGCAGCCTTACTTCCAGTAGCAATACTGCCTGCAGTATCATGTCTGGAGGCCTCAGGGCTCGCTCAGGGCTTGTCACGCAGAACTGCAGGCCTGACAGAGCAGAACTGCTCTCCTCTCCTCTCCTCTCCTCTCCTCTCCTCTCCTCTCCTCTCCTCTCCTCTCCTCTCCTCTCCTCTCCTCTCCTCTCCTCTCCTCTCCTCTCCTCTCCTCTTCTCTCCTCTACTGTCCGCCAGTCCAATATCTAAGAGACTGTTTGCCTGAAAGGACAGAGGGGTTTCAGTTCCAAAATCAATTTCAAGGACACAGAACACAATGAATTTTATTTTATTTTGTTGTTAATTTATTAATTTTCTTGATTTGATGTTAATTCATGTGATGTTTCTTCGTGTCATTTTTTTTCCCTTTGTGACTCTGTTTCAGAAGCCAGGCTCACAAGCATTAGCTCAAGCCCAAGTGTAGCCAGGAGTAGGCTGAGGCATTCTTCAGTTTAGCCTGAGAAAAGATCCCTTGCAGGCTGGCAAAGGCAAGTCCCAGAGCTGCAGAGAGCAGCAGCAGGAATAGAGGCCAAGCTGTCCGCGGTTCCTGCAGAGGGAGAACCTTGACAAGGAGTTGTGGGACTGACCATGCACAAAAGAGGAGGAAGAAGAAGAAGAAGAAGAAGAAGAAGAGGAAGAAGAGGAAGAAGAGGTGAGTGGTACCGTGGCATCTCTTCCAAAGCGTGACATGTAGCGATGACGAGCAGACTTTTTGCCTTGCACAACTTGTTTGGCTGCTGTGCTTCTTGGGCAGGGATGCATGAGAATGCGCTCTGGTCCCTGCCAGGCGCTTGTGTTACCTGCAGGGAGAGCTGAGAAGTGGCAGCTGCGGCTGCCAGCATGGTGGAGCATGAGCAGCCGGCTCCCAGGCCAAATGGCCCAAAGAAATGGTGGCAAGGGGCCGTGCTGAGAACTGCAGAGGAAGGCAAAAAACCGCCGGGGACCAGTGCCAATGTGCCCCGGGGGAAAAAGTTCCTTGCTGAGCCCAGTGCTGGCCATGGGCTGTTCCCTGAGCATGTGAGCCAGACCTGGCTCCTTGTCCCACAGGCTGCTCATGCTTCCCAGGAGCTGCCCAAGCCCTATCCTCCCTTGAGCTGAAGCTATCTGGCGGACTTGCCAGAGTGCCCAACTGCCTCTGAGCTGATAGACCTTGTGGGCAAGAATCCTTGCTGTCCCTGTGTAGGACACCAGTGGGTGTTCCAAAGCACTGCAAGCCCTTGCAAGCCCTTGCAAGCCCTCGACATCCTATCTCTTACGGCTCCTGAGCGTTGCTCTGTAGGAGATGAGGATGGTGAGCTCTGCAGTACTCCTCAAGAAGGAATTGCCTTGGTCTTGCCACTGCTATCCAGTTGAAAAGGATTTGCATCCATGAGCCGAGCTTGGAAGGTGGCCCTGCCAGCAGATTTTCTTGCAGCGGAGAACCTCCAGCAGCCTCATGCAAGGTTTTCTTCCCTCAGCCCCTGGCCTGTGATTCCAGCAGCTCCTCAAGTGCTTCCTGTCAGATGTGCTGGGGCTGCCCCCGGGCCAGCTCTGGCAGTGGACACGGGAGGCTGCTCCTCTGGATCCTGCGTGGGGCCTGGTGACCACTGCGTTGCCGGGTGCTGGCATTGTGACATGGGGCTGACACAGCCGCATATGTGCAGCCCTTTGGAGGAAGTCTTTGGGGTGCTGGCTCCAAATCAGTCCCTGTACCTACAAAATAGGGGAGTAAGCAACCTAATAGAGTCCCTTTTTTGCAAAAAGACAGTGTGGACTTGTTGCCAGTGCAGCCTTACTTCCAGTAGCAATACTGCCTGTAGTATCATGTATGGAGGCCTCAGGGCTCGCTCAGGGCTTGTCACACAGAACTGCAGGCCTGACAGAGCAGAACTGCTCTCCTCTCCTCTCCTCTCCTCTCCTCTCCTCTCCTCTCCTCTCCTCTCCTCTCCTCTCCTCTCCTCTCCTCTCCTCTTCTCTCCTCTACTGTCCGCCAGTCCAATATCTAAGAGACTGTTTGCCTGAAAGGACAGAGGGGTTTCAGTTCCAAAATCAATTTCAAGGACACAGAACACAATGAATTTTATTTTATTTTGTTGTTAATTTATTAATTTTCTTGATTTTATGTTAATTCATGTGATGTTTCTTCGTGTCATTTTTTTTCCCTTTGTGACTCTGTTTCAGAAGCCAGGCTCACAAGCATTAGCTCAAGCCCAAGTGTAGCCAGGAGTAGGCTGAGGCATTCTTCAGTTTAGCCTGAGAAAAGATCCCTTGCAGGCTGGCAAAGGCAAGTCCCAGAGCTGCAGAGAGCAGCAGCAGGAATAGAGGCCAAGCTGTCCGCGGTTCCTGCAGAGGGAGAACCTTGACAAGGAGTTGTGGGACTGACCATGCACAAAAGAGGAGGAAGAAGAAGAAGAAGAAGAAGAAGAAGAGGAAGAAGAGGAAGAAGAGGTGAGTGGTACCGTGGCATCTCTTCCAAAGCGTGACATGTAGCGATGACGAGCAGACTTTTTGCCTTCCACAACTTGTTTGGCTGCTGTGCTTCTTGGGCAGGGATGCATGAGAAGCGCTCTGGTCCCTGCCAGGCGCTTGTGTTACCTGCAGGGAGAGCTGAGAAGTGGCAGATGCGGCTGCCAGCATGGTGGAGCATGAGCAGCCGGCTCCCAGGCCAAATGGCCCAAAGAAATGGTGGCAAGGGGCGGTGCTGAGAACTGCAGAGGAAGGCAAAAAACCGCCGGGGACCAGTGCCAATGTGCCCCGGGGGAAAAAGTTCCTTGCTGAGCCCAGTGCTGGCCATGGGCTGTTCCCTGAGCATGTGAGCCAGACCTGGCTCCTTGTCCCACAGGCTGCTCATGCTTCCCAGGAGCTGCCCAAGCCCTATCCTCCCTTGAGCTGAAGCTATCTGGCGGACTTGCCAGAGTGCCCAACTGCCTCTGAGCTGATAGACCTTGTGGGCAAGAATCCTTGCTGTCCCTGTGTAGGACACCAGTGGGTGTTCCAAAGCACTGCAAGCCCTTGCAAGCCCTTGCAAGCCCTCGACATCCTATCTCTTACGGCTCCTGAGCGTTGCTCTGTAGGAGATGAGGATGGTGAGCTCTGCAGTGCTCCTCAAGAAGGAATTGCCTTGGTCTTGCCACTGCTATCCAGTTGAAAAGGATTTGCATCCATGAGCCGAGCTTGGAAGGTGGCCCTGCCAGCAGATTGTCTTGCAGCGGAGAACCTCCAGCAGCCTCATGCAAGGTTTTCTTCCCTCAGCCCCTGGCCTGTGATTCCAGCAGCTCCTCAAGTGCTTCCTGTCAGATGTGCTGGGGCTGCCCCCGGGCCAGCTCTGGCAGTGGACACGGGAGGCTGCTCCTCTGGATCCTGCGTGGGGCCTGGTGACCACTGCGTTGCCGGGTGCTGGCATTGTGACATGGGGCTGACACAGCCGCATATGTGCAGCCCTTTGGAGGAAGTCTTTGGGGTGCTGGCTCCAAATCAGTCCCTGTACCTACAAAATAGGGGAGTAAGCAACCTCATAGAATCCCTTTTTTGCAAAAAGACAGTGTGGATTTGTTGCCAGTGCAGCCTTACTTCCAGTAGCAATACTGCCTGTAGTATCATGTATGGAGGCCTCAGGGCTCGCTCAGGGCTTGTCACGCAGAACTGCAGGCCTGACAGAGCAGAACTGCTCTCCTCTCCTCTCCTCTCCTCTCCTCTCCTCTCCTCTCCTCTCCTGTCCGCCAGTCCAATATCTAAGAGACTGTTTGCCTGAAAGGACAGAGGGTTTTCAGTTCCAAAATCAATTTCAAGGACACATAACACAATGAATTTTATTTTATTTTGTTGTTAATTTATTAATTTTCTTGATTTTATGTTAATTCATGTGATGTTTCTTCGTGTCATTTTTTTTCCCTTTGTGACTCTGTTTCAGAAGCCAGGCTCACAAGCATTAGCTCAAGCCCAAGTGTAGCCAGGAGTAGGCTGAGGCATTCTTCAGTTTAGCCTGAGAAAAGATCCCTTGCAGGCTGGCAAAGGCAAGTCCCAGAGCTGCAGAGAGCAGCAGCAGGAATAGAGGCCAAGCTGTCCGCGGTTCCTGCAGAGGGAGAACCTTGACAAGGAGTTGTGGGACTGACCATGCACAAAAGAGGAGGACGAAGAAGAAGAAGAAGAAGAAGAAGAGGAAGAAGAGGAAGAAGAGGAAGAAGAGGTGAGTGGTACCGTCGCATCTCTTCCAAAGCGTGACATGTAGCGATGACGAGCAGACTTTTTGCCTTCCACAACTTGTTTGGCTGCTGTGCTTCTTGGGCAGGGATGCATGAGAAGCGCTCTGGTCCCTGCCAGGCGCTTGTGTTACCTGCAGGGAGAGCTGAGAAGTGGCAGCTGCGGCTGCCAGCATGGTGGAGCATTAGCAGCCGGCTCCCAGGCCAAATGGTCCAAAGAAATGGTGGCAAGGGGCGGTGCTGAGAACTGCAGAGGAAGGCAAAAAACCGCCGGGGACCAGTGCCAATGTGCCCCGGGGGAAAAAGTGCCTTGCTGAGCCCCGTGCTGGCCATGGGCTGTTCCCTGAGCATGTGAGCCAGACCTGGCTCCTTGTCCCACAGGCTGCTCATGCTTCCCAGGAGCTGCCCAAGCCCTATCCTCCCTTGAGCTGGAGCTATCTGGCGGACTTGCCAGAGTGCCCAAGTGCCTCTGAGCTGATAGACCTTGTGGGCAAGAATCCTTGCTGTCCCTGTGTAGGGCACCAGTGGGTGTTCCAAAGCACTGCAAAGCCTTGCAAGCCCTTGCAAGCCCTCGACATCCTATCTCTTACGGCTCCTGAGCGTTGCTCTGTAGGAGATGAGGATGGTGAGCTCTGCAGTACTCCTCAAGAAGGAATTGCCTTGGTCTTGCCACTGCTATCCAGTTGAAAAGGATTTGCATCCATGAGCCGAGCTTGGAAGGTGGCCCTGCCAGCAGATTGTCTTGCAGCGGAGAACCTCCAGCAGCCTCATGCAAGGTTTTCTTCCCTCAGCCCCTGGCCTGTGATTCCAGCAGCTCCTCAATGCTTCCTGTCAGATGTGCTGGGGCTGCACCCGGGCCAGCTCTGGCAGTGGACACGGGAGGCTGCTCCTCTGGATCCTGCGTGGGGCCTGGTGACCACTGCGTTGCCGGGTGCTGGCATTGTGACATGGGGCTGACACAGCCGCATATGTGCAGCCCTTTGGAGGAAGCCTTTGGGGTGCTGGTTCCAAATCAGTCCCTGTAGCTACAAAATAGGGGAGTAAGCAACCTAATAGAGTCCCTTTTTTGCAAAAAGACAGTGTGGATTTGTTGCCAGTGCAGCCTTACTTCCAGTAGCAATACTGCCTGTAGTATCATGTCTGGAGGCCTCAGGGCTCGCTCAGGGCTTGTCACACAGAACTGCAGGCCTGACAGAGTAGAACTGCTCTCCTCTCCTCTCCTCTCCTCTCCTCTCCTCTCCTCTTCTCTCCTCTACTGTCCGCCAGTCCAATATCTAAGAGACTGTTTGCCTGAAAGGACAGAGGGGTTTCAGTTCCAAAATCAATTTCAAGGACACATAACACAATGAATTTTATTTTATTTTGTTGTTAATTTATTAATTTTCTTGATTTGATGTTAATTCATGTGATGTTTCTTCGTGTCATTTTTTTTCCCTTTGTGACTCTGTTTCAGAAGCCAGGCTCACAAGCATTAGCTCAAGCCCAAGTGTAGCCAGGAGTAGGCTGAGGCATTCTTCAGTTTAGCCTGAGAAAAGATCCCTTGCAGGCTGGCAAAGGCAAGTCCCAGAGCTGCAGAGAGCAGCAGCAGGAATAGAGCCCAAGCTGTCCGCGGTTCCTGCAGAGGGAGAACCTTGACAAGGAGTTGTGGGACTGACCATGCACAAAAGAGGAGGAAGAAGAAGAAGAAGAAGAAGAAGAAGAGGAAGAAGAGGAAGAAGAGGTGAGTGGTACCGTGGCATCTCTTCCAAAGCGTGACATGTAGCGATGACGAGCAGACTTTTTGCCTTCCACAACTTGTTTGGCTGCTGTGCTTCTTGGGCAGGGATGCATGAGAAGCGCTCTGGTCCCTGCCAGGCACTTGTGTTACCTGCAGGGAGAGCTGAGAAGTGGCAGCTGCGGCTGCCAGCATGGTGGAGCATGAGCAGCCGGCTCCCAGGCCAAATGGCCCAAAGAAATGGTGGCAAGGGGCGGTGCTGAGAACTGCAGAGGAAGGCAAAAAACCGCCGGGGACCAGTGCCAATGTGCCCCGGGGGAAAAAGTTCCTTGCTGAGCCCAGTGCTGGCCATGGGCTGTTCCCTGAGCATGTGAGCCAGACCTGGCTCCTTGTCCCACAGGCTGCTCATGCTTCCCAGGAGCTGCCCAAGCCCTATCCTCCCTTGAGCTGAAGCTATCTGGCGGACTTGCCAGAGTGCCCAAGTGCCTCTGAGCTGATAGACCTTGTGGGCAAGAATCCTTGCTGTCCCTGTGTAGGACACCAGTGGGTGTTCCAAAGCACTGCAAGCCCTTGCAAGCCCTTGCAAGCCCTCGACATCCTATCTCTTACGGCTCCTGAGCGTTGCTCTGTAGGAGATGAGGATGGTGAGCTCTGCAGTACTCCTCAAGAAGGAATTGCCTTGGTCTTGCCACTGCTATCCAGTTGAAAAGGATTTGCATCCATGAGCCGAGCTTGGAAGGTGGCCCTGCCAGCAGATTTTCTTGCAGCGGAGAACCTCCAGCAGCCTCATGCAAGGTTTTCTTCCCTCAGCCCCTGGCCTGTGATTCCAGCAGCTCCTCAAGTGCTTCCTGTCAGATGTGCTGGGGCTGCCCCCGGGCCAGCTCTGGCAGTGGACACGGGAGGCTGCTACTCTGGATCCTGCGTGGGGCCTGGTGACCACTGCGTTGCCGGGTGCTGGCATTGTGACATGGGGCTGACACAGCCGCATATGTGCAGCCCTTTGGAGGAAGTCTTTGGGGTGCTGGCTCCAAATCAGTCCCTGTACCTACAAAATAGGGGAGTAAGCAACCTCATAGAATCCCTTTTTTGCAAAAAGACAGTGTGGATTTGTTGCCAGTGCAGCCTTACTTCCAGTAGCAATACTGCCTGTAGTATCATGTATGGAGGCCTCAGGGCTCGCTCAGGGCTTGTCACACAGAACTGCAGGCCTGACAGAGTAGAACTGCTCTCCTCTCCTCTCCTCTCCTCTCCTCTCCTCTCCTCTCCTCTCCTCTCCTCTCCTCTCCTCTCCTCTCCTCTTCTCTTCTCTCCTGTCCGCCAGTCCAATATCTAAGAGACTGTTTGCCTGAAAGGACAGAGGGTTTTCAGTTCCAAAATCAATGTCAAGGACACATAACACAATGCATTTTATTTTATTTTGTTTTTAATTTATTAATTTTCTTGATTTTATGTTAATTCATGTGATGTTTCTTCGTGTCATTTTTTTTCCCTTTGTGACTCTGTTTCAGAAGCCAGGCTCACAAGCATTAGCTCAAGCCCAAGTGTAGCCAGGAGTAGGCTGAGGCATTCTTCAGTTTAGCCTGAGAAAAGATCCCTTGCAGGCTGGCAAAGGCAAGTCCCAGAGCTGCAGAGAGCAGCAGCAGGAATAGAGGCCAAGCTGTCCGCGGTTCCTGCAGAGGGAGAACCTTGACAAGGAGTTGTGGGACTGACCATGCACAAAAGAGGAGGAAGAAGAAGAAGAAGAGGAAGAAGAGAAGAAGCGGAAGAAGAGGAAGAAGAGGTGAGTGGTACCGTGGCATCTCTTCCAAAGCGTGACATGTAGCGATGACGAGCAGACTTTTTGCCTTGCACAACTTGTTTGGCTGCTGTGCTTCTTGGGCAGGGATGCATGAGAAGCGCTCTGGTCCCTGCCAGGCGCTTGTGTTACCTGCAGGGAGAGCTGAGAAGTGGCAGCTGCGGCTGCCAGCATGGTGGAGCATGAGCAGCCGGCTCCCAGGCCAAATGGCCCAAAGAAATGGTGGCAAGGGGCGGTGCTGAGAACTGCAGAGGAAGGCAAAAAACCGCCGGGGACCAGTGCCAATGTGCCCCGGGGGAAAAAGTTCCTTGCTGAGCCCCGTGCTGGCCATGGGCTGTTCCCTGAGCATGTGAGCCAGACCTGGCTCCTTGTCCCACAGGCTGCTCATGCTTGCCAGGAGCTGCCCAAGCCCTATCCTCCCTTGAGCTGGAGCTATGTCGCGGACTTGCCAGAGTGCCCAACTGCCTCTGAGCTACTAGACCTTGTGGGCAAGAATCCTTGCTGTCCCTGTGTAGGACACCAGTGGGTGTTCCAAAGCACTGCAAGCCCTTGCAAGCCCTTGCAAGCCCTCGACATCCTATCTCTTACGGCTCCTGAGCGTTCCTCTGTAGGAGATGAGGATGGTGAGCTGTGCAGTGCTCCTCAAGAAGGAATTGCCTTGGTCTTGCCACTGCTATCCAGTTGAAAAGGATTTGCATCCATGAGCCGAGCTTGGAAGGTGGCCCTGCCAGCAGATTGTCTTGCAGCGGAGAACCTCCAGCAGCCTCATGCAAGGTTTTCTTCCCTCAGCCCCTGGCCTGTGATTCCAGCAGCTCCTCAAGTGCTTCCTGTCAGATGTGCTGGGGCTGCCCCCGGGCCAGCTCTGGCAGTGGACACGGGAGGCTGCTCCTCTGGATCCTGCGTGGGGCCTCGTGACCACTGCGTTGCCGGGTGCTGGCATTGTGACATGGGGGTGACACAGCCGCATATGTGCAGCCCTTTGGAGGAAGCCTTTGGGGTGCTGGTTCCAAATCAGTCCCTGTAGCTACAAAATAGGGGAGTAAGCAACCTAATAGAGTCCCTTTTTTGCAAAAAGACAGTGTGGATTTGTTGCCAGTGCAGCCTTACTTCCAGTAGCAATACTGCCTGTAGTATCATGTCTGGAGGCCTCAGGGCTCGCTCAGGGCTTGTCACACAGAACTGCAGGCCTGACAGAGTAGAACTGCTCTCCTCTCCTCTCCTCTCCTCTCCTCTCCTCTCCTCTCCTCTCCTCTCCTCTTCTCTCCTCTACTGTCCGCCAGTCCAATATCTAAGAGACTGTTTGCCTGAAAGGACAGAGGGGTTTCAGTTCCAAAATCAATTTCAAGGACACATAACACAATGCATTTTATTTTATTTTGTTGTTAATTTATTAATTTTCTTGATTTGATGTTAATTCATGTGATGTTTCTTCGTGTCATTTTTTTTCCCTTTGTGACTCTGTTTCAGAAGCCAGGCTCACAAGCATTAGCTCAAGCCCAAGTGTAGCCAGGAGTAGGCTGAGGCATTCTTCAGTTTAGCCTGAGAAAAGATCCCTTGCAGGCTGGCAAAGGCAAGTCCCAGAGCTGCAGAGAGCAGCAGCAGGAATAGAGGCCAAGCTGTCCGCGGTTCCTGCAGAGGGAGAACCTTGACAAGGAGTTGTGGGACTGACCATGCACAAAAGAGGAGGAAGAAGAAGAAGAAGAAGAAGAAGAAGAGGAAGAAGAGGAAGAAGAGGTGAGTGGTACCGTGGCATCTCTTCCAAAGCGTGACATGTAGCGATGACGAGCAGACTTTTTGCCTTCCACAACTTGTTTGGCTGCTGTGCTTCTTGGGCAGGGATGCATGAGAAGCGCTCTGGTCCCTGCCAGGCACTTGTGTTACCTGCAGGGAGAGCTGAGAAGTGGCAGCTGCGGCTGCCAGCATGGTGGAGCATGAGCAGCCGGCTCCCAGGCCAAATGGCCCAAAGAAATGGTGGCAAGGGGCGGTGCTGAGAACTGCAGAGGAAGGCAAAAAACCGCCGGGGACCAGTGCCAATGTGCCCCAGGGGAAAAAGTTCCTTGCTGAGCCCAGTGCTGGCCATGGGCTGTTCCCTGAGCATGTGAGCCAGACCTGGCTCCTTGTCCCACAGGCTGCTCATGCTTGCCAGGAGCTGCCCAAGCCCTATCCTCCCTTGAGCTGAAGCTATCTGGCGGACTTGCCAGAGTGCCCAACTGCCTCTGAGCTGATAGACCTTGTGGGCAAGAATCCTTGCTGTCCCTGTGTAGGACACCAGTGGGTGTTCCAAAGCACTGCAAGCCCTTGCAAGCCCTTGCAAGCCCTCGACATCCTATCTCTTACGGCTCCTGAGCGTTGCTCTGTAGGAGATGAGGATGGTGAGCTCTGCAGTACTCCTCAAGAAGGAATTGCCTTGGTCTTGCCACTGCTATCCAGTTGAAAAGGATTTGCATCCATGAGCCGAGCTTGGAAGGTGGCCCTGCCAGCAGATTTTCTTGCAGCGGAGAACCTCCAGCAGCCTCATGCAAGGTTTTCTTCCCTCAGCCCCTGGCCTGTGATTCCAGCAGCTCCTCAAGTGCTTCCTGTCAGATGTGCTGGGGCTGCCCCCGGGCCAGCTCTGGCAGTGGACACGGGAGGCTGCTACTCTGGATCCTGCGTGGGGCCTGGTGACCACTGCGTTGCCGGGTGCTGGCATTGTGACATGGGGCTGACACAGCCGCATATGTGCAGCCCTTTGGAGGAAGTCTTTGGGGTGCTGGCTCCAAATCAGTCCCTGTACCTACAAAATAGGGGAGTAAGCAACCTCATAGAATCCCTTTTTTGCAAAAAGACAGTGTGGATTTGTTGCCAGTGCAGCCTTACTTCCAGTAGCAATACTGCCTGTAGTATCATGTATGGAGGCCTCAGGGCTCGCTCAGGGCTTGTCACACAGAACTGCAGGCCTGACAGAGTAGAACTGCTCTCCTCTCCTCTCCTCTCCTCTCCTCTCCTCTCCTCTCCTCTCCTCTCCTCTCCTCTCCTCTCCTCTTCTCTTCTCTCCTGTCCGCCAGTCCAATATCTAAGAGACTGTTTGCCTGAAAGGACAGAGGGTTTTCAGTTCCAAAATCAATGTCAAGGACACATAACACAATGCATTTTATTTTATTTTGTTTTTAATTTATTAATTTTCTTGATTTTATGTTAATTCATGTGATGTTTCTTCGTGTCATTTTTTTTCCCTTTGTGACTCTGTTTCAGAAGCCAGGCTCACAAGCATTAGCTCAAGCCCAAGTGTAGCCAGGAGTAGGCTGAGGCATTCTTCAGTTTAGCCTGAGAAAAGATCCCTTGCAGGCTGGCAAAGGCAAGTCCCAGAGCTGCAGAGAGCAGCAGCAGGAATAGAGGCCAAGCTGTCCGCGGTTCCTGCAGAGGGAGAACCTTGACAAGGAGTTGTGGGACTGACCATGCACAAAAGAGGAGGAAGAAGAAGAAGAAGAGGAAGAAGAGAAGAAGCGGAAGAAGAGGAAGAAGAGGTGAGTGGTACCGTGGCATCTCTTCCAAAGCGTGACATGTAGCGATGACGAGCAGACTTTTTGCCTTGCACAACTTGTTTGGCTGCTGTGCTTCCTGGGCAGGGATGCATGAGAAGCGCTCTGGTCCCTGCCAGGCGCTTGTGTTACCTGCAGGGAGAGCTGAGAAGTGGCAGCTGCGGCTGCCAGCATGGTGGAGCATGAGCAGCCGGCTCCCAGGCCAAATGGCCCAAAGAAATGGTGGCAAGGGGCGGTGCTGAGAACTGCAGAGGAAGGCAAAAAACCGCCGGGGACCAGTGCCAATGTGCCCCGGGGGAAAAAGTTCCTTGCTGAGCCCCGTGCTGGCCATGGGCTGTTCCCTGAGCATGTGAGCCAGACCTGGCTCCTTGTCCCACAGGCTGCTCATGCTTGCCAGGAGCTGCCCAAGCCCTATCCTCCCTTGAGCTGGAGCTATGTCGCGGACTTGCCAGAGTGCCCAACTGCCTCTGAGCTACTAGACCTTGTGGGCAAGAATCCTTGCTGTCCCTGTGTAGGACACCAGTGGGTGTTCCAAAGCACTGCAAGCCCTTGCAAGCCCTTGCAAGCCCTCGACATCCTATCTCTTACGGCTCCTGAGCGTTCCTCTGTAGGAGATGAGGATGGTGAGCTGTGCAGTGCTCCTCAAGAAGGAATTGCCTTGGTCTTGCCACTGCTATCCAGTTGAAAAGGATTTGCATCCATGAGCCGAGCTTGGAAGGTGGCCCTGCCAGCAGATTGTCTTGCAGCGGAGAACCTCCAGCAGCCTCATGCAAGGTTTTCTTCCCTCAGCCCCTGGCCTGTGATTCCAGCAGCTCCTCAAGTGCTTCCTGTCAGATGTGCTGGGGCTGCCCCCGGGCCAGCTCTGGCAGTGGACACGGGAGGCTGCTCCTCTGGATCCTGCGTGGGGCCTCGTGACCACTGCGTTGCCGGGTGCTGGCATTGTGACATGGGGGTGACACAGCCGCATATGTGCAGCCCTTTGGAGGAAGCCTTTGGGGTGCTGGTTCCAAATCAGTCCCTGTAGCTACAAAATAGGGGAGTAAGCAACCTAATAGAGTCCCTTTTTTGCAAAAAGACAGTGTGGATTTGTTGCCAGTGCAGCCTTACTTCCAGTAGCAATACTGCCTGTAGTATCATGTCTGGAGGCCTCAGGGCTCGCTCAGGGCTTGTCACACAGAACTGCAGGCCTGACAGAGTAGAACTGCTCTCCTCTCCTCTCCTCTCCTCTCCTCTCCTCTCCTCTCCTCTCCTCTTCTCTCCTCTACTGTCCGCCAGTCCAATATCTAAGAGACTGTTTGCCTGAAAGGACAGAGGGGTTTCAGTTCCAAAATCAATTTCAAGGACACATAACACAATGAATTTTATTTTATTTTGTTGTTAATTTATTAATTTTCTTGATTTGATGTTAATTCATGTGATGTTTCTTCGTGTCATTTTTTTTCCCTTTGTGACTCTGTTTCAGAAGCCAGGCTCACAAGCATTAGCTCAAGCCCAAGTGTAGCCAGGAGTAGGCTGAGGCATTCTTCAGTTTAGCCTGAGAAAAGATCCCTTGCAGGCTGGCAAAGGCAAGTCCCAGAGCTGCAGAGAGCAGCAGCAGGAATAGAGGCCAAGCTGTCCGCGGTTCCTGCAGAGGGAGAACCTTGACAAGGAGTTGTGGGACTGACCATGCACAAAAGAGGAGGAAGAAGAAGAAGAAGAAGAAGAAGAAGAGGAAGAAGAGGAAGAAGAGGTGAGTGGTACCGTGGCATCTCTTCCAAAGCGTGACATGTAGCGATGACGAGCAGACTTTTTGCCTTCCACAACTTGTTTGGCTGCTGTGCTTCTTGGGCAGGGATGCATGAGAAGCGCTCTGGTCCCTGCCAGGCACTTGTGTTACCTGCAGGGAGAGCTGAGAAGTGGCAGCTGCGGCTGCCAGCATGGTGGAGCATGAGCAGCCGGCTCCCAGGCCAAATGGCCCAAAGAAATGGTGGCAAGGGGCGGTGCTGAGAACTGCAGAGGAAGGCAAAAAACCGCCGGGGACCAGTGCCAATGTGCCCCGGGGGAAAAAGTTCCTTGCTGAGCCCAGTGCTGGCCATGGGCTGTTCCCTGAGCATGTGAGCCAGACCTGGCTCCTTGTCCCACAGGCTGCTCATGCTTCCCAGGAGCTGCCCAAGCCCTATCCTCCCTTGAGCTGAAGCTATCTGGCGGACTTGCCAGAGTGCCCAACTGCCTCTGAGCTGATAGACCTTGTGGGCAAGAATCCTTGCTGTCCCTGTGTAGGACACCAGTGGGTGTTCCAAAGCACTGCAAGCCCTTGCAAGCCCTTGCAAGCCCTCGACATCCTATCTCTTACGGCTCCTGAGCGTTGCTCTGTAGGAGATGAGGATGGTGAGCTCTGCAGTACTCCTCAAGAAGGAATTGCCTTGGTCTTGCCACTGCTATCCAGTTGAAAAGGATTTGCATCCATGAGCCGAGCTTGGAAGGTGGCCCTGCCAGCAGATTTTCTTGCAGCGGAGAACCTCCAGCAGCCTCATGCAAGGTTTTCTTCCCTCAGCCCCTGGCCTGTGATTCCAGCAGCTCCTCAAGTGCTTCCTGTCAGATGTGCTGGGGCTGCCCCCGGGCCAGCTCTGGCAGTGGACACGGGAGGCTGCTCCTCTGGATCCTGCGTGGGGCCTGGTGACCACTGCGTTGCCGGGTGCTGGCATTGTGACATGGGGCTGACACAGCCGCATATGTGCAGCCCTTTGGAGGAAGTCTTTGGGGTGCTGGCTCCAAATCAGTCCCTGTACCTACAAAATAGGGGAGTAAGCAACCTCATAGAATCCCTTTTTTGCAAAAAGACAGTGTGGATTTGTTGCCAGTGCAGCCTTACTTCCAGTAGCAATACTGCCTGTAGTATCATGTATGGAGGCCTCAGGGCTCGCTCAGGGCTTGTCACACAGAACTGCAGGCCTGACAGAGTAGAACTGCTCTCCTCTCCTCTCCTCTCCTCTCCTCTCCTCTCCTCTCCTCTCCTCTCCTCTCCTCTTCTCTTCTCTCCTGTCCGCCAGTCCAATATCTAAGAGACTGTTTGCCTGAAAGGACAGAGGGTTTTCAGTTCCAAAATCAATGTCAAGGACACATAACACAATGCATTTTATTTTATTTTGTTTTTAATTTATTAATTTTCTTGATTTTATGTTAATTCATGTGACGTTTCTTCGTGTCATTTTTTTTCCCTTTGTGACTCTGTTTCAGAACCCAGGCTCACAAGCATTAGCTCAAGCCCAAGTGTAGCCAGGAGTAGGCTGAGGCATTCTTCAGTTTAGCCTGAGAAAAGATCCCTTGCAGGCTGGCAAAGGCAAGTCCCAGAGCTGCAGAGAGCAGCAGCAGGAATAGAGGCCAAGCTGTCCGCGGTTCCTGCAGAGGGAGAACCTTGACAAGGAGTTGTGGGACTGACCATGCACAAAAGAGGAGGAAGAAGAAGAAGAAGAAGAAGAAGAAGAAGAAGAAGAGGAAGAAGAGGAAGAAGAGGTGAGTGGTACCGTGACATCTCTTCCAAAGCGTGACATGTAGCGATGACGAGCAGACTTTTTGCCTTCCACAACTTGTTTGGCTGCTGTGCTTCTTGGGCAGGGATGCATGAGAAGCGCTCTGGTCCCTGCCAGGCGCTTGTGTTAGCTGCAGGGAGAGCTGAGAAGTGGCAGCTGCGG
>NW_027017725.1:2500-80000 GCF_036013445.1 Caloenas nicobarica | reverse complement strand
GGATCTTTTCTCAGGCTAAACTGAAGAATGCCTCAGCCTACTCCTGGCTACACTTGGGCTTGAGCTAATGCTTGTGAGCCTGGCTTCTGAAACAGAGTCACAAAGGGAAAAAGAATGACACGGAGAAACATAACATGAATTAACATAAAATCAAGAAAATTACTAAATTAACAACAAAATAAAATCAAATTCATTGTGTTATGTGTCCTTGAAACTGATTTTGGAACTGAAACCCCTCTGTCCTTTCAGGCAAACAGTCTCTTAGATATTGGACTGGCGGACAGGAGAGGAGAGGAGAGGAGAGGAGAGGAGAGGAGAGGAGAGGAGAGGAGAGGAGAGGAGAGGAGAGGAGAGGAGAGGAGAGGAGAGGAGAGGAGAGGAGAGGAGAGGAGAGGAGAGGAGAGGAGAGGAGAGGAGAGGAGAGGAGAGGAGAGGAGAGGAGAGGAGAGGAGAGCAGTTCTGCTCTGTCAGGCCTGCAGTTCTGCGTGACAAGCCCTGAGCGAGCCCTGAGGCCTCCATACATGATACTACAGGCAGTATTGCTACTGGAAGTAAGGCTGCACTGGCAACAAATCCACACTGTCTTTTTGCAAAAAAGGGACTCTATGAGGTTGCTTACTCCCCTATTTTGTAGCTACAGGGACTGATTTGGAGCCAGCACCCCAAAGGCTTCCTCCAAAGGGCTGCACATTTGCGGCTGTGTCACCCCCATGTCACAATGCCAGCACCCGGCAACGCAGTGCTCACCAGGCCCCACGCAGGATCCAGAGGAGCAGCCTCCCGTGTCCACTGCCAGAGCTGGCCCGGGGACAGCCCCAGCACATCTGACAGGAAGCACTTGAGGAGCTGCTGGAATCACAGGCCAGGGGCTGAGGGAAGAAAACCTTGCATGAGGCTGCTGGAGGTTCTCCGCTGCAAGATAATCTGCTGGCAGGGCCACCTTCCAAGCTCGGCTCATGGATGCAAATCCTTTTCAACTGGATAGCAGTGGCAAGACCAAGGCAATTCCTTCTTGAGGAGCACTGCAGAGCTCACCATCCTCATCTCCCACAGAGCAACGCTCAGGAGCCAAAAGAGATAGGATGTCGAGGGCTTGCAAGGCCTTGCAAGGGCTTGCAGTGCTTTGGAACACCCACTGGTGTCCTACACAGGGACAGCAAGGATTCTTGCCCACAAGGTCTATCAGCTCAGAGGCAGTTGGGCACTCTGGCAAGTCCGCCAGATAGCTCCAGCTCAAGGGAGGATAGGGCTTGGGCAGCTCCTGGGAAGCATGAGCAGCCTGTGGAACAAGGAGCCAGGTCTGGCTCACATGCTCAGGGAACAGCCCATGGCCAGCACTGGGCTCAGCAAGGAACTTTTTCCCCCGGGGCACATTGGCACTGGTCCCTGGCGGTTTTTTGTCTTCCTCTGCAGTTCTCAGCACCGCCCCTTGCCACCATTTCTTTGGGCCATTTGGCCTGGGAGCCGGCTGCTCATGCTCCACCATGCTGGCAGCCGCAGCTGCCACTTCTCAGCTCTCCCTGCAGGTAACACAAGCGCCTGGCAGGGACCAGAGCGCTTCTCATGCATCCCTGCCCAAGAAGCACAGCAGCCAAACAAGTTGTGGAAGGCAAAAAGTCTGCTCGTCATCACTACATGTCACGCTTTGGAAGAGATGCCACGGTACCACTCACCTCTTCTTCCTCTTCTTCCTCTTCTTCTTCTTCTTCTTCTTCTTCTTCTTCTTCTTCCTCCTCTTTTGTGCATGGTCAGTCCCACAACTCCTTGTCAAGGTTCTCCCTCTGCAGGAACCGCGAACAGCTTGACCTCTATTCCTGCTGCTGCTCTCTGCAGCTCTGGGACTTGCCTTTGCCAGCCTGCAAGGGATCTTTTCTCAGGCTAAACTGAAGAATGCCTCAGCCTACTCCTGGCTACACTTGGGCTTGAGCTAATGCTTGTGAGCCTGGCTTCTGAAACAGAGTCACAAAGGGAAAAAGAATGACACGGAGAAACATAACATGAATTAACATAAAATCAAGAAAATTACTAAATTAACAACAAAATAAAATCAAATTCATTGTGTTATGTGTCCTTGAAACTGATTTTGGAACTGAAACCCCTCTGTCCTTTCAGGCAAACAGTCTCTTAGATATTGGACTGGCGGACAGGAGAGGAGAGGAGAGGAGAGGAGAGGAGAGGAGAGGAGAGGAGAGGAGAGGAGAGGAGAGGAGAGGAGAGCAGTTCTGCTCTGTCAGGCCTGCAGTTCTGCGTGACAAGCCCTGAGCGAGCCCTGAGGCCTCCAGACATGATACTACAGGCAGTATTGCTACTGGGAGTAAGGCTGCACTGGCAACAAATCCACACTGTCTTTTTGCAAAAAAGGGACTCTATTAGGTTGCTTACTCCCCTATTTTGTAGCTACAGGGACTGATTTGGAGCCAGCACCCCAAAGGCTTCCTCCAAAAGGGCTGCACATATGCGGCTGTGTCACCCCCATGTCACAATGCCAGCACCCGGCAATGCAGTGGGCACCAGGCCCCACGCAGGATCCAGAGGAGCAGCCTCCCGTGTCCACTGCCAGAGCTGGCCCGGGGGCAGCCCCAGCACATCTGACAGGAAGCACTTGAGGAGCTGCTGGAATCACAGGCCAGGGGCTGAGGGAAGAAAACCTTGCATGAGGCTGCTGGAGGTTCTCCGCTGCAAGACAATCTGCTGGCAGGGCCACCTTCCAAGCTCGGCTCATGGACGCAAATGCTTTTCAACTGGATAGCAGTGGCAAGACCAAGGCAATTCCTTCTTGAGGAGCACTGCACAGCTCACCATCCTCATCTCCCACAGAGCAACGCTCAGGAGCCGTAAGAGATAGGATGTCGAGGGCTTGCAAGGGCTTGCAGTGCTTTGGAACACCCACTGGTGTCCTACACAGGGACAGCAATGATTCTTGCCCACAAGGTCTATCAGCTCAGAGGCAGTTGGGCACTCTGGCAAGTCCGCCAGATAGCTCCAGCTCAAGGGAGGATAGGGCTTGGGCAGCTCCTGGGAAGCATGAGCAGCCTGTGGGACAAGGAGCCAGGTCTGGCTCACATGCTCAGGGAACAGCCCATGGCCAGCACGGGGCTCAGCAAGGAACTTTTTCCCCCGGGGCACATTGGCACTGGTCCCCGGCGGTTTTTTGCCTTCCTCTGCACTTCTCAGCACCGCCCCTTGCCACCATTTCTTTGGGCCATTTGGCCAGGGAGCCGGCTGCTCATGCTCCACCATGCTGGCAGCCGCAGCTGCCACTTCTCAGCTCTCCCTGCAGGTAACACAAGCGCCTGGCAAGGACCAGAGCGCTTCTCATGCATCCCTGCCCAAGAAGCACAGCAGCCAAACAAGTTGTGGAAGGCAAAAAGTCTGCTCGTCATCGCTACATGTCACACTTTGGAAGAGATGCCACGGTACCACTCACCTCTTCTTCCTCTTCTTCCTCTTCTTCTTCTTCTTCTTCTTCTTCGTCCTCCTCTTTTGTGCATGGTCAGTCCCACAACTCCTTGTCAAGGTTCTCCCTCTGCAGGAACCGCAGACAGCTTGGCCTCTATTCCTGCTGCTGCTCTCTGCAGCTCTGGGACTTGCCTTTGCCAGCCTGCAAGGGATCTTTTCTCAGGCTAAACTGAAGAATGCCTCAGCCTACTCCTGGCTACACTTGGGCTTGAGCTAATGCTTGTGAGCCTGGCTTCTGAAACAGAGTCACAAAGGGAAAAAGAATGACACGAAGAAACATCACATGAATTAACATAAAATCAAGAAAATTAATAAATTAACAACAAAATAAAATCAAATTCATTGTGTTATGTGTCCTTGAAATTGATTTTGGAACTGAAAACCCTCTGTCCTTTCAGGCAAACAGTCTCTTAGATATTGGACTGGCGGACAGGAGAGAAGAGGAGAGGAGAGGAGAGGAGAGGAGAGGAGAGGAGAGGAGAGGAGAGGAGAGCAGTTCTGCTCTGTCAGGCCTGCAGTTCTGCGTGACAAGCCCTGAGCGAGCCCTGAGGCCTCCAGACATGATACTACAGGCAGTATTGCTACTGGAAGGAAGGCTGCACTGGCAACAAATCCACACTGTCTTTTTGCAAAAAAGGGACTCTATTAGGTTGCTTACTCCCCTATTTTGTAGCTACAGGGACTGATTTGGAGCCAGCACCCCAAAGGCTTCCTCCGAAGGGCTGCACATTTGCGGCTGTGTCAGCCCCATGTCACAATGCCAGCACCCGGCAACGCAGTGCTCCCCAGGCCCCACGCAGGATCCAGAGGAGCAGCCTCCCGTGTCCACTGCCAGAGCTGGCCCGGGGGCAGCCCCAGCACATCTGACAGGAAGCACTTGAGGAGCTGCTGGAATCACAGGCCAGGGGCTGAGGGAAGAAAACCTTGCATGAGGCTGCTGGAGGTTCTCCGCTGCAAGACAATCTGCTGGCAGGGCCACCTTCCAAGCTCGGCTCATGGATGCAAATCCTTTTCAACTGGATAGCAGTGGCAAGACCAAGGCAATTCCTTCTTGAGGAGCACTGCAGAGCTCACCATCCTCATCTCCTACAGAGCAACGCTCAGGAGCCGTAAGAGATAGGATGTCGAGGGCTTGCAAGGGCTTGCAAGGGCTTGCAGTGCTTTGGAACACCCACTGGTGTCCCACACAGGGACAGCAAGGATTCTTGCCCACAAGGTCTATCAGCTCAGAGGCAGTTGGGCACTCTGGCAAGTCCGCGACATAGCTCCAGCTCAAGGGAGGATAGGGCTTGGGCAGCTCCTGGGAAGCATGAGCAGCCTGTGGGACAAGGAGCCAGGTCTGGCTCACATGCTCAGGGAACAGCCCATGGCCAGCACTGGGCTCATCAAGGAACTTTTTCCCCCGGGGCACATTGGCACTGGTCCCCGGCGGTTTTTTGTCTTCCTCTGCAGTTCTCAGCACCGCCCCTTGCCACCATTTCTTTGGGCCATTTGGCCAGGGAGCCGGCTGCTCATGCTCCACCATGCTGGCAGCCGCAGCTGCCACTTCTCAGCTCTCCCTGCAGCTAACACAAGCGCCTGGCAGGGACCAGAGCGCGTCTCATGCATCCCTGCCCAAGAAGCACAGCAGCCAAACAAGTTGTGGAAGGCAAAAAGTCTGCTCGTCATGGCTACATGTCACGCTTTGGAAGAGATGCCACGGTACCACTCACCTCTTCTTCCTCTTCTTCCTCTTCTTCTTCTTCTTCTTCTTCCTCCTCTTTTGTGCATGGTCAGTCCCACAACTCCTTGTCAAGGTTCTCCCTCTGCAGGAACCGCGGACAGCTTGGCCTCTATTCCTGCTGCTGCTCTCTGCAGCTCTGGGACTTGCCTTTGCCAGCCTGCAAGGGATCTTTTCTCAGGCTAAACTGAAGAATGCCTCAGCCTACTCCTGGCTACACTTGGGCTTGAGCTAATGCTTGTGAGCCTGGGTTCTGAAACAGAGTCACAAAGGGAAAAAGAATGACACGAAGAAACATCACATGAATTAACATAAAATCAAGAAAATTAATAAATTAACAACAAAATAAAATCAAATTCATTGTGTTCTGTGTCCTTGAAACTGATTTTGGAACTGAAAACCCTCTGTCCTTTCAGGCAAACAGTCTCTTAGATATTGGACTGGCGGACAGGAGAGAAGAGGAGAGGAGAGGAGAGGAGAGGAGAGGAGAGGAGAGGAGAGGAGAGGAGAGCAGTTCTGCTCTGTCAGGCCTGCAGTTCTGCGTGACAAGCCCTGAGCGAGCCCTGAGGCCTCCAGACATGATACTACAGGCAGTATTGCTACTGGAAGTAAGGCTGCACTGGCAACAAATCCACACTGTCTTTTTGCAAAAAAGGGACTCTATGAGGTTGCTTACTCCCCTATTTTGTAGGTACAGGGACTGATTTGGAGCCAGCACCCCAAAGGCTTCCTCCAAAGGGCTGCACATATGCGGCTGTGTCACCCCCATGTCACAATGCCAGCACCCGGCAACGCAGTGGTCACCAGGCCCCACGCAGGATCCAGAGGAGCAGCCTCCCGTGTCCACTGCCAGAGCTGGACTGGGGGCAGCCCCAGCACATCTGACAGGAAGCACTTGAGGAGCTGCTGGAATCACAGGCCAGGGGCTGAGGGAAGAAAACCTTGCAGGAGGCTGCTGGAGGTTCTCCGCTGCAAGACAATCTGCTGGCAGGGCCACCTTCCAAGCTCGGCTCATGGATGCAAATCCTTTCCAACTGGATAGCAGTGGCAAGACCAAGGCAATTCCTTCTTGAGGAGTACTGCAGAGCTCACCATCCTCATCTCCTACAGAGCAACGCTCAGGAGCCGTAAGAGATAGGATGTCGAGGGCTTGCAAGGGCTTGCAAGGGCTTGCAGTGCTTTGGAACACCCACTGGTGTCCTACACAGGGACAGCAAGGATTCTTGCCCACAAGGTCTATCAGCTCAGAGGCACTTGGGCACTCTGGCAAGTGCGCGACATAGCTCCAGCTCAAGGGAGGATAGGGCTTGGGCAGCTCCTGGGAAGCATGAGCAGCCTGTGGGACAAGGAGCCAGGTCTGGCTCACATGCTCAGGGAACAGCCCATGGCCAGCACTGGGCTCAGCAAGGAACTTTTTCCCCCGGGGCACATTGGCACTGGTCCCCGGCGGTTTTTTGCCTTCCTCTGCACTTCTCAGCACCGCCCCTTGCCACCATTTCTTTGGGCCATTTGGCCTGGGAGCCGGCTGCTCATGCTCCACCATGCTGGCAGCCGCAGCTGCCACTTCTCAGCTCTCCCTGCAGGTAACACAAGCGCCTGGCAGGGACCAGAGCGCTTCTCATGCATCCCTGCCCAAGAAGCACAGCAGCCAAAGAAGTTGTGCAAGGCAAAAAGTCTGCTCATCATCGCTACATGTCATGCTTTGCAAGAGATGCCATGGTACCACTCACCTCTTCTTCCTCTTCTTCCTCTTCTTCTTCTTCTTCTTCTTCTTCTTCTTCTTCTTCTTCTTCTTCTTCTTCTTCTTCTTCTTCTTCTTCTTCTTCTTCCTCCTCTTTTGTGCATGGTCAGTCCCACAACTCCTTGTCAAGGTTCTCCCTCTGCAGGAACCGCGCACAGCTTGGCCTCTATTCCTGCTGCTGCTCTCTGCAGCTCTGGGACTTGCCTTTGCCAGCCTGCAAGGGATCTTTTCTCAGGCTAAACTGAAGAATGCCTCAGCCTACTCCTGGCTACACTTGGGCTTGAGCTAATGCTTGTGAGGCTGGCTTCTGAAACAGAGTCACAAAGGGAAAAAAAATGACATGAAGAAACATAACATGAATTAACTTAAAATCAAGAAAATTAATAAATTAACAACAAAATAAAAAAAAATTCATTGTGTTATGTGTCCTTGAAATTGATTTTGGAACTGAAAACCCTCTGTCCTTTCAGGCAAACAGTCTCTTAGATATTGGACTGGCGGACAGGAGAGAAGAGGAGAGGAGAGGAGAGGAGAGGAGAGGAGAGGAGAGGAGAGGAGAGCAGTTCTGCTCTGTCAGGCCTGCAGTTCTGCGTGACAAGCCCTGAGCGAGCCCTGAGGCCTCCATACATGATACTACAGGCAGTATTGCTACTGGAAGGAAGGCTGCACTGGCAACAAATCCACACTGTCTTTTTGCAAAAAAGGGACTCTATGAGGTTGATTACTCCCCTATTTTGTAGCTACAGGGACTGATTTGGAGCCAGCACCCCAAAGGCTTCCTCCAAAGGGCTGCACATATGCGGCTGTGTCACCCCCATGTCACAATGCCAGCACCCGGCAACGCATTGGTTTACAAGGTCCCACGCAGGATCCAGAGGAGCAGCCTCCCTTGTCCACTGCCAGAGCTGGCCCGGGGGCAGCCCCAGCACATCTCACAGGAAGCACTTGAGGAGCTGCTGGAATCACAGGCCAGGGGCTGAGGGAAGAAAACCTTGCATGAGGCTGCTGGAGGTTCTCCGCTGCAAGACAATCTGCTGGCAGGGCCACCTTCCAAGCTCGGCTCATGGATGCAAATCCTTTCCAACTGGATAGCAGTGGCAAGACCAAGGCAATTCCTTCTTGAGGAGCACTGCACAGCTCACCATCCTCATCTCCTACAGAGGAACGCTCAGGAGCCGTAAGAGATAGGATGTCGAGGGCTTGCAAGGGCTTGCAAGGGCTTGCAGTGCTTTGGAACACCCACTGGTGTCCTACACAGGGACAGCAAGGATTCTTGCCCACAAGGTCTATCAGCTCAGAGGCACTTGGGCACTCTGGCAAGTGCGCGACATAGCTCCAGCTCAAGGGAGGATAGGGCTTGGGCAGCTCCTGGGAAGCATGAGCAGCCTGTGGGACAAGGAGCCAGGTCTGGCTCACATGCTCAGGGAACAGCCCATGGCCAGCACTGGGCTCAGCAAGGAACTTTTTCCCCCGGGGCACATTGGCACTGGTCCCCGGCGGTTTTTTGCCTTCCTCTGCACTTCTCAGCACCGCCCCTTGCCACCATTTCTTTGGGCCATTTGGCCTGGGAGCCGGCTGCTCATGCTCCACCATGCTGGCAGCCGCAGCTGCCACTTCTCAGCTCTCCCTGCAGGTAACACAAGCGCCTGGCAGGGACCAGAGCGCTTCTCATGCATCCCTGCCCAAGAAGCACAGCAGCCAAAGAAGTTGTGCAAGGCAAAAAGTCTGCTCATCATCGCTACATATCATGCTTTGCAAGAGATGCCATGGTACCACTCACCTCTTCTTCCTCTTCTTCCTCTTCTTCTTCTTCTTCTTCTTCTTCTTCTTCTTCTTCTTCTTCTTCTTCTTCTTCTTCTTCTTCTTCTTCCTCCTCTTTTGTGCATGGTCAGTCCCACAACTCCTTGTCAAGGTTCTCCCTCTGCAGGAACCGCGCACAGCTTGGCCTCTATTCCTGCTGCTGCTCTCTGCAGCTCTGGGACTTGCCTTTGCCAGCCTGCAAGGGATCTTTTCTCAGGCTAAACTGAAGAATGCCTCAGCCTACTCCTGGCTACACTTGGGCTTGAGCTAATGCTTGTGAGCCTGGCTTCTGAAACAGAGTCACAAAGGGAAAAAAAATGACATGAAGAAACATAACATGAATTAACTTAAAATCAAGAAAATTAATAAATTAACAACAAAATAAAAAAAAATTCATTGTGTTATGTGCCCTTGAAATTGATTTTGGAACTGAAAACCCTCTGTCCTTTCAGGCAAACAGTCTCTTAGATATTGGACTGGCGGACAGGAGAGAAGAGGAGAGGAGAGGAGAGGAGAGGAGAGCAGTTCTGCTCTGTCAGGCCTGCAGTTCTGCGTGACAAGCCCTGAGCGAGCCCTGAGGCCTCCATACATGATACTACAGGCAGTATTGCTACTGGAAGGAAGGCTGCACTGGCAACAAATCCACACTGTCTTTTTGCAAAAAAGGGACTCTATGAGGTTGCTTACTCCCCTATTTTGTAGCTACAGGGACTGATTTGGAGCCAGCACCCCAAAGGCTTCCTCCAAAGGGCTGCACATATGCGGCTGTGTCACCCCCATGTCACAATGCCAGCACCCGGCAACGCAGTGGTTTACAAGGCCCCACGCAGGATCCAGAGGAGCAGCCTCCCTTGTCCACTGCCAGAGCTGGCCCGGGGGCAGCCCCAGCACATCTGACAGGAAGCACTTGAGGAGCTGCTGGAATCACAGGCCAGGGGCTGAGGGAAGAAAACCTTGCATGAGGCTGCTGGAGGTTCTCCGCTGCAAGACAATCTGCTGGCAGGGCCACCTTCCAAGCTCGGCTCATGGATGCAAATCCTTTTCAACTGGATAGCAGTGGCAAGACCAAGGCAATTCCTTCTTGAGGAGCACTGCACAGCTCACCATCCTCATCTCCTACAGAGGAACGCTCAGGAGCAGTAAGAGATAGGATGTCGAGGGCTTGCAAGGGCTTGCAAGGGCTTGCAGTGCTTTGGAACACCCACTGGTGTCCTACACAGGGACAGCAAGGATTCTTGCCCACAAGGTCTATCAGCTCAGAGGCACTTGGGCACTCTGGCAAGTGCGCGACATAGCTTCAGCTCAAGGGAGGATAGGGCTTGGGCAGCTCCTGGGAAGCATGAGCAGCCTGTGGGACAAGGAGCCAGGTCTGGCTCACATGCTCAGGGAACAGCCCATGGCCAGCACTGGGCTCAGCAAGGAACTTTTTCCCCCGGGGCACGTTGGCACTGGTCCCCGGCGGTTTTTTGCCTTCCTCTGCAGTTCTCAGCACCGCCCCTTGCCACCATTTCTTTAGGCCATTTGGCCTGGGAGCCGGCTGCTCATGCTCCACCATGCTGGCAGCCGCAGCTGCCACTTCTCAGCTCTCCCTGCAGGTAACACAAGCGCCTGGCAGGGCCCAGAGCGCTTCTCATGCATCCCTGCCCAAGAAGCACAGCAGCCAAACAAGTTGTGCAAGGCAAAAAGTCTGCTCGTCATCGCTACATGTCACGCTTTGGAAGAGATGCCACGGTACCACTCACCTCTTCTTCCTCTTCTTCCTCTTCTTCTTCTTCTTCTTCTTCTTCTTCTTCTTCCTCCTCTTTTGTGCATGGTCAGTCCCACAACTCCTTGTCAAGGTTCTCCCTCTGCAGGAACCGCGGACAGCTTGGCCTCTATTCCTGCTGCTGCTCTCTGCAGCTCTGGGACTTGCCTTTGCCAGCCTGCAAGGGATCTTTTCTCAGGCTAAACTGAAGAATGCCTCAGCCTACTCCTGGCTACACTTGGGCTTGAGCTAATGCTTGTGAGCCTGGCTTCTGAAACAGAGTCACAAAGGGAAAAAAAAAGACACGAGGAAACATCACACGAATTAACATAAAATCAAGAAAATTAATAAATTAACAACAAAATAAAATAAAATTCATTGTGTTATGTGCCCTTGAAATTGATTTTGGAACTGAAACCCCTCTGTCCTTTCAGGCAAACAGTCTCTTAGATATTGGACTGGCGGACTGTAGAGGAGAGAAGAGGAGAGGAGAGGAGAGGAGAGGAGAGGAGAAGAGAGGAGAGGAGAGGAGAGGAGAGGAGAGGAGAGCAGTTCTGCTCTGTCAGGCCTGCAGTTCTGCGTGACAAGCCCTGAGCGAGCCCTGAGGCCTCCATACATGATACTACAGGCAGTATTGCTACTGGAAGTAAGGCTGCACTAGCAACAAATCCACACTGTCTTTTTGCAAAAAAGGGACTCTATTAGGTTGCTTACTCCCCTATTTTGTTGCTACAGGGACTGATTTGGAGCCAGCACCCCAAAGGCTTCCTCCAAAGGGCTGCACATATGCGGCTGTGTCACCCGCATGTCACAATGCCAGCACCCGGCAACGCAGTGGTCACCAGGCCCCACACAGGATCCAGAGGAGCAGCCTCCCTTGTCCACTGCCAGAGCTGGCCCGGGGGCAGCCCCAGCACATCTGACAGGAAGCACTTGAGGAGCTGCTGGAATCACAGGCCAGGGGCTGAGGGAAGAAAACCTTGCATGAGGCTGCTGGAGGTTCTCCGCTGCAAGACAATCTGCTGGCAGGGCCACCTTCCAAGCTCGGCTCATGGATGCAAATCCTTTTCAACTGGATAGCAGTGGCAAGACCAAGGCAATTCCTTCTTGAGGAGCACTGCACAGCTCACCATCCTCATCTCCTACAGAGGAACGCTCAGGAGCCGTAAGAGATAGGATGTCGAGGGCTTGCAAGGGCTTGCAAGGGCTTGCAGTGCTTTGGAACACCCACTGGTGTCCTACACAGGGACAGCAAGGATTCTTGCCCACAAGGTCTATCAGCTCAGAGGCACTTGGGCACTCTGGCAAGTGCGCGACATAGCTCCAGCTCAAGGGAGGATAGGGCTTGGGCAGCTCCTGGGAAGCATGAGCAGCCTGTGGGACAAGGAGCCAGGTCTGGCTCACATGCTCAGGGAACAGCCCATGGCCAGCACTGGGCTCAGCAAGGAACTTTTTCCCCCGGGGCACATTGGCACTGGTCCCCGGCGGTTTTTTGCCTTCCTCTGCAGTTCTCAGCACCGCCCCTTGCCACCATTTCTTTGGGCCATTTGGCCTGGGAGCCGGCTGCTCATGCTCCACCATGCTGGCAGCCGCAGCTGCCACTTCTCAGCTCTCCCTGCAGGTAACACAAGCGCCTGGCAGGGACCAGAGCGCTTCTCATGCATCCCTGCCCAAGAAGCACAGCAGCCAAACAAGTTGTGCAAGGCAAAAAGTCTGCTCATCATCGCTACATGTCATGCTTTGCAAGAGATGCCATGGTACCACTCACCTCTCCTTCCTCTTCTTCCTCTTCTTCTTCTTCTTCTTCTTCTTCTTCTTCTTCTTCTTCTTCTTCTTCTTCTTCTTCCTCCTCTTTTGTGCATGGTCAGTCCCACAACTCCTTGTCAAGGTTCTCCCTCTGCAGGAACCGCGGACAGCTTGGCCTCTATTCCTGCTGCTGCTCTCTGCAGCTCTGGGACTTGCCTTTGCCAGCCTGCAAGGGATCTTTTCTCAGGCTAAACTGAAGAATGCCTCAGCCTACTCCTGGCTACACTTGGGCTTGAGCTAATGCTTGTGAGCCTGGCTTCTGAAACAGAGTCACAAAGGGAAAAAAAATGACATGAAGAAACATAACATGAATTAACTTAAAATCAAGAAAATTAATAAATTAACAACGAAATAAAATAAAATTCATTGTGTTATGTGTCCTTGAAATTGATTTTGGAACTGAAAACCCTCTGTCCTTTCAGGCAAACAGTCTCTTAGATATTGGACTGGCGGACAGGAGAGAAGAGGAGAGGAGAGGAGAGGAGAGGAGAGGAGAGGAGAGCAGTTCTGCTCTGTCAGGCCTGCAGTTCTGCGTGACAAGCCCTGAGCGAGCCCTGAGGCCTCCATACATGATACTACAGGCAGTATTGCTACTGGAAGGAAGGCTGCACTGGTAACAAATCCACACTGTCTTTTTGCAAAAAAGGGACTCTATGAGGTTGATTACTCCCCTATTTTGTAGCTACAGGGACTGATTTGGAGCCAGCACCCCAAAGGCTTCCTCCAAAGGGCTGCACAGATGCGGCTGTGTCACCCCCATGTCACAATGCCAGCACCCGGCAACGCAGTGGTTTACAAGGTCCCACGCAGGATCCAGAGGAGCACCCCCCCTGTCCACTGCCAGAGCTGGCCCGGGGGCAGCCCCAGCACATCTCACAGGAAGCACTTGAGGAGCTGCTGGAATCACAGGCCAGGGGCTGAGGGAAGAAAACCTTGCATGAGGCTGCTGGAGGTTCTCCGCTGCAAGACAATCTGCTGGCAGGGCCACCTTCCAAGCTCGGCTCATGGACGCAAATCCTTTTCAACTGCATAGCAGTGGCAAGACCAAGGCAATTCCTTCTTGAGGAGCACTGCACAGCTCACCATCCTCATCTCCTACAGAGCAACGCTCAGGAGCCGTAAGAGATAGGATGTCGAGGGCTTGCAAGGGCTTGCAAGGGCTTGCAGTGCTTTGGAACACCCACTGGTGTCCTACACAGGGACAGCAAGGATTCTTGCCCACAAGGTCTATCAACTCAGAGGCACTTGGGCACTCTGGCAAGTGCGCGACATAGCTCCAGCTCAAGGGAGGATAGGGCTTGGGCAGCTCCTGGGAAGCATGAGCAGCCTGTGGGACAAGGAGCCAGGTCTGGCTCACATGCTCAGGGAACAGCCCATGGCCAGCACTGGGCTCAGCAAGGAACTTTTTCCCCCGGGACACATTGGCACTGGTCCCCGGCGGTTTTTTGCCTTCCTCTGCACTTCTCAGCACCGCCCCTTGCCACCATTTCTTTGGGCCATTTGGCCTGGGAGCCGGCTGCTCATGCTCCACCATGCTGGCAGCCGCAGCTGCCACTTCTCAGCTCTCCCTGCAGGTAACACAAGCGCCTGGCAGGGACCAGAGCGCTTCTCATGCATCCCTGCCCAAGAAGCACAGCAGCCAAACAAGTTGTGCAAGGCAAAAAGTCTGCTCGTCATCGCTACATGTCACGCTTTGGAAGAGATGCCACGGTACCACTCACCTCTTCTTCCTCTTCTTCCTCTTCTTCTTCTTCTTCTTCTTCTTCGTCCTCCTCTTTTGTGCATGGTCAGTCCCACAACTCCTTGTCAAGGTTCTCCCTCTGCAGGAACCGCGGACAGCTTTGCCTCTATTCCTGCTGCTGCTCTCTGCAGCTCTGGGACTTGCCTTTGCCAGCCTGCAAGGGATCTTTTCTCAGGCTAAACTGAAGAATGCCTCAGCCTACTCCTGGCTACACTTGGGCTTGAGCTAATGCTTGTGAGGCTGGCTTCTGAAACAGAGTCACAAAGGGAAAAAAAATGACATGAAGAAACATAACATGAATTAACTTAAAATCAAGAAAATTAATAAATTAACAACAAAATAAAAAAAAATTCATTGTGTTATGTGTCCTTGAAATTGATTTTGGAACTGAAAACCCTCTGTCCTTTCAGGCAAACAGTCTCTTAGATATTGGACTGGCGGACAGGAGAGAAGAGGAGAGGAGAGGAGAGGAGAGGAGAGGAGAGGAGAGGAGAGGAGAGGAGAGGAGAGGAGAGGAGAGCAGTTCTGCTCTGTCAGGCCTGCAGTTCTGCGTGACAAGCCCTGAGCGAGCCCTGAGGCCTCCATACATGATACTACAGGCAGTATTGCTACTGGAAGGAAGGCTGCACTGGCAACAAATCCACACTGTCTTTTTGCAAAAAAGGGACTCTATGAGGTTGCTTACTCCCCTATTTTGTAGCTACAGGGACTGATTTGGAGCCAGCACCCCAAAGGCTTCCTCCAAAGGGCTGCACATATGCGGCTGTGTCACCCCCATGTCACAATGCCAGCACCCGGCAACGCAGTGGTTTACAAGGTCCCACGCAGGATCCAGAGGAGCAGCCTCCCGTGTCCACTGCCAGAGCTGGCCCGGGGGCAGCCCCAGCACATCTCACAGGAAGCACTTGAGGAGCTGCTGGAATCACAGGCCAGGGGCTGAGGGAAGAAAACCTTGCATGAGGCTGCTGGAGGTTCTCCGCTGCAAGACAATCTGCTGGCAGGGCCACCTTCCAAGCTCGGCTCATGGACGCAAATCCTTTTCAACTGGATAGCAGTGGCAAGACCAAGGCAATTCCTTCTTGAGGAGCACTGCACAGCTCACCATCCTCATCTCCTACAGAGCAATGCTCAGGAGCCGTAAGAGATAGGATGTCGAGGGCTTGCAAGGGCTTGCAAGGGCTTGCAGTGCTTTGGAACACCCACTGGTGTCCTACAAAGGGACAGCAAGGATTCTTGCCCACAAGGTCTATCAACTCAGAGGCACTTGGGCACTCTGGCAAGTCCGCGACATAGCTCCAGCTCAAGGGAGGATAGGGCTTGGGCAGCTCCTGGGAAGCATGAGCAGCCTGTGGGACAAGGAGCCAGGTCTGGCTCACATGCTCAGGGAACAGCCCATGGCCAGCACTGGGCTCAGCAAGGAACTTTTTCCCCCGGGGCACATTGGCACTGGTCCCCGGCGGTTTTTTGCCTTCCTCTGCACTTCTCAGCACCGCCCCTTGCCACCATTTCTTTGGGCCATTTGGCCTGGGAGCCGGCTGCTCATGCTCCACCATGCTGGCAGCCGCAGCTGCCACTTCTCAGCTCTCCCTGCAGGTAACACAAGCGCCTGGCAGGGACCAGAGCGCTTCTCATGCATCCCTGCCCAAGAAGCACAGCAGCCAAACAAGTTGTGCAAGGCAAAAAGTCTGCTCGTCATCGCTACATGTCACGCTTTGGAAGAGATGCCACGGTACCACTCACCTCTTCTTCCTCTTCTTCCTCTTCTTCTTCTTCTTCTTCTTCTTCGTCCTCCTCTTTTGTGCATGGTCAGTCCCACAACTCCTTGTCAAGGTTCTCCCTCTGCAGGAACCGCGGACAGCTTGGCCTCTATTCCTGCTGCTGCTCTCTGCAGCTCTGGGACTTGCCTTTGCCAGCCTGCAAGGGATCTTTTCTCAGGCTAAACTGAAGAATGCCTCAGCCTACTCCTGGCTACACTTGGGCTTGAGCTAATGCTTGTGAGCCTAGGTTCTGAAACAGAGTCACAAAGGGAAAAAAAATGACACGAAGAAACATCACATGAATTAACATCAAATCAAGAAAATTAATAAATTAACAACAAAATAAAATAAAATTCATTGTGTTCTGTGTCCTTGAAATTGATTTTGGAACTGAAAACCCTCTGTCCTTTCAGGCAAACAGTCTCTTAGATATTGGACTGGCGGACAGGAGAGAAGAGGAGAGGAGAGGAGAGGAGAGGAGAAGAGAGGAGAGGAGAGGAGAGGAGAGGAGAGGAGAGGAGAGGAGAGGAGAGGAGAGGAGAGGAGAGGAGAGGAGAGGAGAGGAGAGGAGAGGAGAGGAGAGGAGAGGAGAGGAGAGGAGAGCAGTTCTGCTCTGTCAGGCCTGCAGTTCTGCGTGACAAGCCCTGAGCGAGCCCTGAGGCCTCCATACATGATACTACAGGCAGTATTGCTACTGGAAGTAAGGCTGCACTAGCAACAAATCCACACTGTCTTTTTGCAAAAAAGGGACTCTATTAGGTTGCTTACTCCCCTATTTTGTAGCTACAGGGACTGATTTGGAGCCAGCACCCCAAAGGCTTCCTCCAAAGGGCTGCACATATGCGGCTGTGTCACCCCCATGTCACAATGCCAGCACCCGGCAACGCACTGGTTTACAAGGCCCCACGCAGGATCCAGAGGAGCAGCCTCCCTTGTCCACTGCCAGAGCTGGCCAGGGGGCAGCCCCAGCACATCTGACAGGAAGCACTTGAGGAGCTGCTGGAATCACAGGCCAGGGGCTGAGGGAAGAAAACCTTGCATGAGGCTGCTGGAGGTTCTCCGCTGCAAGACAATCTGCTGGCAGGGCCACCTTCCAAGCTCGGCTCATGGATGCAAATCCTTTTCAACTGGATAGCAGTGGCAAGACCAAGGCAATTCCTTCTTGAGGAGCACTGCACAGCTCACCATCCTCATCTCCTACAGAGCAACGCTCAGGAGCCGTAAGAGATAGGATGTCGAGGGCTTGCAAGGGCTTGCAAGGGCTTGCAGTGCTTTGGAACACCCACTGGTGTCCTACACAGGGACAGCAAGGATTCTTGCCCACAAGGTCTATCAGCTCAGAGGCACTTGGGCACTCTGGCAAGTGCGCGACATAGCTCCAGCTCAAGGGAGGATAGGGCTTGGGCAGCTCCTGGGAAGCATGAGCAGCCTGTGGGACAAGGAGCCAGGTCTGGCTCACATGCTCAGGGAACAGCCCATGGCCAGCACTGGGCTCAGCAAGGACCTTTTTCCCCCGGGGCACGTTGGCACTGGTCCCCGGCGGTTTTTTGCCTTCCTCTGCACTTCTCAGCACCGCCCCTTGCCACCATTTCTTTAGGCCATTTGGCCTGGGAGCCGGCTGCTCATGCTCCACCATGCTGGCAGCCGCAGCTGCCACTTCTCAGCTCTCCCTGCAGGTAACACAAGCGCCTGGCAGGGACCAGAGCGCTTCTCATGCATCCCTGCCCAAGAAGCACAGCAGCCAAACAAGTTGTGCAAGGCAAAAAGTCTGCTCGTCATCGCTACATGTCACGCTTTGGAAGAGATGCCACGGTACCACTCACCTCTTCTTCCTCTTCTTCCTCTTCTTCTTCTTCTTCTTCTTCTTCTTCTTCCTCCTCTTTTGTGCATGGTCAGTCCCACAACTCCTTGTCAAGGTTCTCCCTCTGCAGGAACCGCGGACAGCTTGGCCTGTATTCCTGCTGCTGCTCTCTGCAGCTCTGGGACTTGCCTTTGCCAGCCTGCAAGGGATCTTTTCTCAGGCTAAACTGAAGAATGCCTCAGCCTACTCCTGGCTACACTTGGGCTTGAGCTAATGCTTGTGAGCCTGGCTTCTGAAACAGAGTCACAAAGGGAAAAAAAATGACACGAAGAAACATAACATGAATTAACATAAAATCAAGAAAATTAAGAAATTAACAACAAAATAAAATAAAATTCATTGTGTTATGTGCCCTTGAAATTGATTTTGGAACTGAAAACCCTCTGTCCTTTCAGGCAAACAGTCTCTTAGATATCGGACTGGCGGACTGTAGAGGAGAGAAGAGGAGAGGAGAGGAGAGGAGAGGAGAGGAAAAGAGAGGAGAGGAGAGGAGAGGAGAGGAGAGGAGAGGAGAGCAGTTCTGCTCTGTCAGGCCTGCAGTTCTGCGTGACAAGCCCTGAGCAAGCCCTGAGGCCTCCATACATGATACTACAGGCAGTATTGCTACTGGAAGGAAGGCTGCACTAGCAACAAATCCACACTGTCTTTTTGCAAAAAAGGGACTCTATTAGGTTGCTTACTCCCCTATTTTGTAGCTACAGGGACTGATTTGGAGCCAGCACCCCAAAGGCTTCCTCCAAAGGGCTGCACATATGCGGCTGTGTCACCCCCATGTCACAATGCCAGCACCCGGCAACGCAGTGGTCACCAGGCCCCACACAGGATCCAGAGGAGCAGCCTCCCTTGTCCACTGCCAGAGCTGGCCCGGGGGCAGCCCCAGCACATCTGACAGGAAGCACTTGAGGAGCTGCTGGAATCACAGGCCAGGGGCTGAGGGAAGAAAACCTTGCATGAGGCTGCTGGAGGTTCTCCGCTGCAAGACAATCTGCTGGCAGGGCCACCTTCCAAGCTCGGCTCATGGATGCAAATCCTTTTCAAATGGATAGCAGTGGCAAGACCAAGGCAATTCCTTCTTGAGGAGCACTGCACAGCTCACCATCCTCATCTCCTACAGAGGAACGCTCAGGAGCCGTAAGAGATAGGATGTCGAGGGCTTGCAAGGGCTTGCAAGGGCTTGCAGTGCTTTGGAACACCCACTGGTGTCCTACACAGGGACAGCAAGGATTCTTGCCCACAAGGTCTATCAGCTCAGAGGCACTTGGGCACTCTGGCAAGTCCGCGACATAGCTCCAGCTCAAGGGAGGATAGGGCTTGGGCAGCTCCTGGCAAGCATGAGCAGCCTGTGGGACAAGGAGCCAGGTCTGGCTCACATGCTCAGGGAACAGCCCATGGCCAGCACTGGGCTCAGCAAGGACCTTTTTCCCCCGGGGCACGTTGGCACTGGTCCCCGGCGGTTTTTTGCCTTCCTCTGCACTTCTCAGCACCGCCCCTTGCCACCATTTCTTTAGGCCATTTGGCCTGGGAGCCGGCTGCTCATGCTCCACCATGCTGGCAGCCGCAGCTGCCACTTCTCAGCTCTCCCTGCAGGTAACACAAGCGCCTGGCAGGGACCAGAGCGCTTCTCATGCATCCCTGCCCAAGAAGCACAGCAGCCAAACAAGTTGTGCAAGGCAAAAAGTCTGCTCGTCATCGCTACATGTCACGCTTTGGAAGAGATGCCACGGTACCACTCACCTCTTCTTCCTCTTCTTCCTCTTCTTCTTCTTCTTCTTCTTCTTCTTCTTCCTCCTCTTTTGTGCATGGTCAGTCCCACAACTCCTTGTCAAGGTTCTCCCTCTGCAGGAACCGCGGACAGCTTGGCCTCTATTCCTGCTGCTGCTCTCTGCAGCTCTGGGACTTGCCTTTGCCAGCCTGCAAGGGATCTTTTCTCAGGCTAAACTGAAGAATGCCTCAGCCTACTCCTGGCTACACTTGGGCTTGAGCTAATGCTTGTGAGGCTGGCTTCTGAAACAGAGTCACAAAGGGAAAAAAAATGACACGAAGAAACATAACATGAATTAACATAAAATCAAGAAAATTAAGAAATTAACAACAAAATAAAATAAAATTCATTGTGTTATGTGCCCTTGAAATTGATTTTGGAACTGAAAACCCTCTGTCCTTTCAGGCAAACAGTCTCTTAGATATCGGACTGGCGGACTGTAGAGGAGAGAAGAGGAGAGGAGAGGAGAGGAGAGGAGAGGAAAAGAGAGGAGAGGAGAGGAGAGGAGAGGAGAGGAGAGCAGTTCTGCTCTGTCAGGCCTGCAGTTCTGCGTGACAAGCCCTGAGCAAGCCCTGAGGCCTCCATACATGATACTACAGGCAGTATTGCTACTGGAAGTAAGGCTGCACTAGCAACAAATCCACACTGTCTTTTTGCAAAAAAGGGACTCTATTAGGTTGCTTACTCCCCTATTTTGTAGCTACAGGGACTGATTTGGAGCCAGCACCCCAAAGGCTTCCTCCAAAGGGCTGCACATATGCGGCTGTGTCACCCCCATGTCACAATGCCAGCACCCGGCAACGCAGTGGTCACCAGGCCCCACACAGGATCCAGAGGAGCAGCCTCCCTTGTCCACTGCCAGAGCTGGCCCGGGGGCAGCCCCAGCACATCTGACAGGAAGCACTTGAGGAGCTGCTGGAATCACAGGCCAGGGGCTGAGGGAAGAAAACCTTGCAGGAGGCTGCTGGAGGTTCTCCGCTGCAAGACAATCTGCTGGCAGGGCCACCTTCCAAGCTCGGCTCATGGATGCAAATCCTTTTCAACTGAATAGCAGTGGCAAGACCAAGGCAATTCCTTCTTGAGGAGCACTGCACAGCTCACCATCCTCATCTCCTACAGAGGAACGCTCAGGAGCTGTAAGAGATAGGATGTCGAGGGCTTGCAAGGGCTTGCAAGGGCTTGCAGTGCTTTGGAACACCCACTGGTGTCCTACACAGGGACAGCAAGGATTCTTGCCCACAAGGTCTATCAGCTCAGAGGCACTTGGGCACTCTGGCAAGTGCGCGACATAGCTCCAGCTCAAGGGAGGATAGGGCTTGGGCAGCTCCTGGCAAGCATGAGCAGCCTGTGGGACAAGGAGCCAGGTCTGGCTCACATGCTCAGGGAACAGCCCATGGCCAGCACTGGGCTCAGCAAGGACCTTTTTCCCCCGGGGCACGTTGGCACTGGTCCCCGGCGGTTTTTTGCCTTCCTCTGCAGTTCTCAGCACCGCCCCTTGCCACCATTTCTTTAGGCCATTTGGCCTGGGAGCCGGCTGCTCATGCTCCACCATGCTGGCAGCCGCAGCTGCCACTTCTCAGCTCTCCCTGCAGGTAACACAAGCGCCTGGCAGGGACCAGAGCGCTTCTCATGCATCCCTGCCCAAGAAGCACAGCAGCCAAACAAGTTGTGCAAGGCAAAAAGTCTGCTCGTCATCGCTACATGTCACACTTTGGAAGAGATGCCACGGTACCACTCACCTCTTCTTCCTCTTCTTCCTCTTCTTCTTCTTCTTCTTCTTCTTCTTCTTCTTCCTCCTCTTTTGTGCATGGTCAGTCCCACAACTCCTTGTCAAGGTTCTCCCTCTGCAGGAACCGCGGACAGCTTGGCCTCTATTCCTGCTGCTGCTCTCTGCAGCTCTGGGACTTGCCTTTGCCAGCCTGCAAGGGATCTTTTCTCAGGCTAAACTGAAGAATGCCTCAGCCTACTCCTGGCTACACTTGGGCTTGAGCTAATGCTTGTGAGCCTGGGTTCTGAAACAGAGTCACAAAGGGAAAAAAAATGACACGAAGAAACATAACATGAATTAACATAAAATCAAGAAAATTAATAAATTAACAACAAAATAAAATAAAATTCATTGTGTTCTGTGTCCTTGAAATTGATTTTGGAACTGAAAACCCTCTGTCCTTTCAGGCAAACAGTCTCTTAGATATTGGACTGGCGGACAGGAGAGAAGAGGAGAGGAGAGGAGAGGAGAGGAGAGGAGAGGAGAGGAGAGGAGAGGAGAGGAGAGGAGAGGAGAGGAGAGGAGAGGAGAGGAGAGCAGTTCTGCTCTGTCAGGCCTGCAGTTCTGCGTGACAAGCCCTGAGCAAGCCCTGAGGCCTCCATACATGATACTACAGGCAGTATTGCTACTGGAAGGAAGGCTGCACTGGCAACAAATCCACACTGTCTTTTTGCAAAAAAGGGACTCTATTAGGTTGCTTACTCCCCTGTTTTGTAGCTACAGGGACTGATTTGGAGCCAGCACCCCAAAGGCTTCCTCCAAAGGGCTGCACATATGCGGCTGTGTCACCCCCATGTCACAATGCCAGCACCCGGCAATGCACTGGTTTACAAGGCCCCACGCAGGATCCAGAGGAGCAGCCTCCCGTGTCCACTGCCAGAGCTGGCCCGGGGGCAGCCCCAGCACATCTGACAGGAAGCACTTGAGGAGCTGCTGGAATCACAGGCCAGGGGCTGAGGGAAGAAAACCTTGCATGAGGCTGCTGGAGGTTCTCCGCTGCAAGACAATCTGCTGGCAGGGCCACCTTCCAAGCTCGGCTCATGGATGCAAATCCTTTTCAACTGGATAGCAGTGGCAAGACCAAGGCAATTCCTTCTTGAGGAGCACTGCAGAGCTCACCATCCTCATCTCCTACAGAGCAATGCTCAGGAGCCGTAAGAGATTGGATGTCGAGGGCTTGCAAGGGCTTGCAAGGGCTTGCAGTGCTTTGGAACACCCACTGGTGTCCTACACAGGGACAGCAAGGATTCTTGCCCACAAGGTCCATCAGCTCAGAGGCACTTGGGCACTCTGGCAAGTCCGCGACATAGCTTCAGCTCAAGGGAGGATAGGGCTTGGGCAGCTCCTGGCAAGCATGAGCAGCCTGTGGGACAAGGAGCCAGGTCTGGCTCACATGCTCAGGGAGCAGCCCCTGGCCAGCACTGGGCTCGGCAAGGAACTTTTTCCCCCAGGGCACATTGGCACTGGTCCCTGGCGGTTTTTTGCCTTCCTCTGCAGTTCTCAGCACCGCCCCTTGCCACCATTTCTTTGGGCCATTTGGCCTGGGAGCCGGCTGCTCATGCTCCACCATGCTAGCAGCCGCAGCTGCCACTTCTCAGCTCTCCCTGCAGGTAACACAAGCGCCTGGCAGGGACCAGAGCGCTTCTCATGCATCCCTGCCCAAGAAGCACAGCAGCCAAACAAGTTGTGGAAGGCAAAAAGTCTGCTCGTCATCGCTACATGTCACGCTTTGGAAGAGATGCCACGGTACCACTCACCTCTTCTTCCTCTTCTTCCTCTTCTTCTTCTTCTTCTTCTTCTTCTTCTTCTTCTTCCTCCTCTTTTGTGCATGGTCAGTCCCACAACTCCTTGTCAAGGTTCTCCCTCTGCAGGAACCGCGCACAGCTTGGCCTCTATTCCTGCTGCTGCTGTCTGCAGCTCTGGGACTTGCCTTTGCCAGCCTGCATGGGATCTTTTCTCATGCTAAACTGAAGAATGCCTCAGCCTACTCCTGGCTACACTTGGGCTTGAGCTAATGCTTGTGAGCCTGGGTTCTGAAACAGAGTCACAAAGGGAAAAAAAATGACATGAAATAACATAACATGAATTAACATAAAATCAAGAAAATTAAGAAATTAACAACAAAATAAAATAAAATTCATTGTGTTCTGTGTCCTTGAAATTGATTTTGGAACTGAAAACCCTCTGTCCTTTCAGGCAAACAGTCTCTTAGATATTGGACTGGCAGACAGGAGAGAAGAGAAGAGGAGAGGAGAGGAGAGGAGAGGAGAGGAGAGGAGAGGAGAGGAGAGGAGAGGAGAGGAGAGGAGAGGAGAGCAGTTCTGCTCTGTCAGGCCTGCAGTTCTGCGTGACAAGCCCTGAGCAAGCCCTGAGGCCTCCATACATGATACTACAGGCAGTATTGCTACTGGAAGGAAGGCTGCACTGGCAACAAATCCACACTGTCTTTTTGTGAAAAAGGGACTCTATTAGGTTGCTTACTCCCCTGTTTTGTAGCTACAGGGACTGATTTGGAGCCAGCACCCCAAAGGCTTCCTCCAAAGGGCTGCACATATGCGGCTGTGTCACCCCCATGTCACAATGCCAGCACCCGGCAATGCACTGGTTTACAAGGCCCCACGCAGGATCCAGAGGAGCAGCCTCCCGTGTCCACTGCCAGAGCTGGCCCGGGGGCAGCCCCAGCACATCTGACAGGAAGCACTTGAGGAGCTGCTGGAATCACAGGCCAGGGGCTGAGGGAAGAAAACCTTGCATGAGGCTGCTGGAGGTTCTCGGCTGCAAGACAATCTGCTGGCAGGGCCACCTTCCAAGCTCGGCTCATGGATGCAAATCCTTTTCAACTGGATAGCAGTGGCAAGACCAAGGCAATTCCTTCTTGAGGAGCACTGCAGAGCTCACCATCCTCATCTCCTACAGAGCAATGCTCAGGAGCCGTAAGAGATTGGATGTCGAGGGCTTGCAAGGGCTTGCAAGGGCTTGCAGTGCTTTGGAACACCCACTGGTGTCCTACACAGGGACAGCAAGGATTCTTGCCCACAAGGTCTATCAACTCAGAGGCACTTGGGCACTCTGGCAAGTCCGCGACATAGCTCCAGCTCAAGGGAGGATAGGGCTTGGGCAGCTCCTGGGAAGCATGAGCAGCCTGTGGGACAAGGAGCCAGGTCTGGCTCACATGCTCAGGGAACAGCCCATGGCCAGCACTGGGCTCAGCAAGGAACTTTTTCCCCCGGGACACATTGGCACTGGTCCCCGGCGGTTTTTTGCCTTCCTCTGCACTTCTCAGCACCGCCCCTTGCCACCATTTCTTTGGGCCATTTGGCCTGGGAGCCGGCTGCTCATGCTCCACCATGCTGGCAGCCGCAGCTGCCACTTCTCAGCTCTCCCTGCAGGTAACACAAGCGCCTGGCAGGGACCAGAGCGCTTCTCATGCATCCCTGCCCAAGAAGCACAGCAGCCAAACAAGTTGTGGAAGGCAAAAAGTCTGCTCGTCATCGCTACATGTCACGCTTTGGAAGAGATGCCACGGTACCACTCACCTCTTCTTCCTCTTCTTCCTCTTCTTCTTCTTCTTCTTCTTCTTCTTCTTCTTCCTCCTCTTTTGTGCATGGTCAGTCCCACAACTCCTTGTCAAGGTTCTCCCTCTGCAGGAACCGCGCACAGCTTGGCCTCTATTCCTGCTGCTGCTGTCTGCAGCTCTGGGACTTGCCTTTGCCAGCCTGCATGGGATCTTTTCTCATGCTAAACTGAAGAATGCCTCAGCCTACTCCTGGCTACACTTGGGCTTGAGCTAATGCTTGTGAGCCTGGCTTCTGAAACAGAGTCACAAAGGGAAAAAAAATGACATGAAATAACATAACATGAATTAACATAAAATCAAGAAAATTAAGAAATTAACAACAAAATAAAATCAAATTCATTGTGTTCTGTGTCCTTGAAATTGATTTTGGAACTGAAAACCCTCTGTCCTTTCAGGCAAACAGTCTCTTAGATATTGGACTGGCGGACAGGAGAGAAGAGAAGAGGAGAGGAGAGGAGAGGAGAGGAGAGGAGAGGAGAGGAGAGGAGAGGAGAGGAGAGGAGAGCAGTTCTGCTCTGTCAGGCCTGCAGTTCTGCGTGACCAGCCCTGAGTGAGCCCTGAGGCCTCCATACATGATACTACAGGCAGTATTGCTACTGGAAGGAAGGCTGCACTGGCAACAAATCCACACTGTCTTTTTGCAAAAAAGGGACTCTATGAGGTTGCTTACTCCCCTATTTTGTAGCTACAGGGACTGATTTGGAGCCAGCACCCCAAAGGCTTCCTCCAAAGGGCTGCACATATGCGGCTGTGTCACCCCCATGTCACAATGCCAGCACCCGGCAACGCAGTGGTCACCAGGCCCCACGCAGGATCCAGAGGAGCAGCCTCCCGTGTCCACTGCCAGAGCTGGCCCGGGGGCAGCCCCAGCACATCTGACAGGAAGCACTTGAGGAGCTGCTGGAATCACAGGCCAGGGGCTGAGGGAAGAAAACCTTGCATGAGGCTGCTGGAGGTTCTCGGCTGCAAGACAATCTGCTGGCAGGGCCACCTTCCAAGCTCGGCTCATGGATGCAAATCCTTTTCAACTGCATAGCAGTGGCAAGACCAAGGCAATTCCTTCTTGAGGAGCACTGCAGAGCTCACCATCCTCATCTCCTACACAGCAACGCTCAGGAGCCGTAAGAGATAGGATGCCGAGGGCTTGCAAGGGCTTGCAAGGGCTTGCAGTGCTTTGGAAAACCCACTGGTGTCCTACACAGGGACAGCAAGGATCCTTGCCCACAAGGTCCATCAGCTCAGAGGCACTTGGGCACTCTGGCAACTGCGCGACATAGCTCTAGCTCAAGGGAGGATAGGGCTTGGGCAGCTCCTGGGAAGCATGAGCAGCCTGTGGGACAAGGAGCCAGGTCTGGCTCACATGCTCAGGGAACAGCCCATGGCCAGCACTGGGCTCAGCAAGGAACTTTTTCCCCCGGGACACATTGGCACTGGTCCCCGGCGGTTTTTTGCCTTCCTCTGCAGTTCTCAGCACCGCCCCTTGCCACCATTTCTTTGGGCCATTTGGCCTGGGAGCCGGCTGCTCATGCTCCACCATGCTGCCAGCCGCAGCTGCCACTTCTCAGCTCTCCCTGCAGGTAACACAAGCGCCTGGCAGGGACCAGAGCGCTTCTCATGCATCCCTGCCCAAGAAGCACAGCAGCCAAACAAGTTGTGGAAGGCAAAAAGTCTGCTCGTCATCTCTACATGTCACGCTTTGGAAGAGATGCCACGGTACCACTCACCTCTTCTTCCTCTTCTTCCTCTTCTTCTTCTTCTTCTTCTTCTTCTTCTTCTTCTTCCTCCTCTTTTGTGCATGGTCAGTCCCACAACTCCTTGTCAAGGTTCTCCCTCTGCAGGAACCGCGGACAGCTTGGCCTGTATTCCTGCTGCTGCTCTCTGCAGCTCTGGGACTTGCCTTTGCCAGCCTGCAAGGGATCTTTTCTCAGGCTAAACTGAAGAATGCCTCAGCCTACTCCTGGCTACACTTGGGCTTGAGCTAATGCTTGTGAGCCTGGCTTCTGAAACAGAGTCACAAAGGGAAAAAAAATGACACGAAGAAACATCACATGAATTAACATAAAATCAAGAAAATTAATAAATTAACAACAAAATAAAATAAAATTCATTGTGTTCTGTGTCCTTGACATTGATTTTGGAACTGAAAACCCTCTGTCCTTTCAGGCAAACAGTCTCTTAGATATTGGACTGGCGGACAGGAGAGAAGAGGAGAGGAGAGGAGACGAGAGGAGAGGAGAGGAGAGGAGAGCAGTTCTGCTCTGTCAGGCCTGCAGTACTGCGTGACAAGCCCTGAGCGAGCCCTGAGGCCTCCATACATGATACTACAGGCAGTATTGCTACTGGAAGTAAGGCTGCACTGGCAACAAATCCACACTGTCTTTTTGCAAAAAAGGGACTCTATGAGGTTGCTTACTCCCCTATTTTGTAGGTACAGGGACTGATTTGGAGCCAGCACCCCAAAGGCTTCCTCCAAAGGGCTGCACATATGCGGCTGTCTCACCCCCATGGCACAATGCCAGCACCCGGCAACGCAGTGGTCACCAGGCCCCACGCAGGATCCAGAGGAGCAGCCTCCCGTGTCCACTGCCAGAGCTGGCCCGGGGGCAGTCCCAGCACATCTGACAGGAAGCACTTGAGGAGCTGCTGGAATCACAAGCCAGGGGCTGAGGGAAGAAAACCTTGCAGGAGGCTGCTGGAGGTTCTCCGCTGCAAGACAATCTGCTGGCAGGGCCACCTTCCAAGCTCGGCTCATGGATGCAAATCCTTTTCAACTGCATAGCAGTGGCAAGACCAAGGCAATTCCTTCTTGAGGAGCACTGCAGAGCTCACCATCCTCATCTCCTACACAGCAACGCTCAGGAGCCGTTAGAGATAGGATGTCGAGGGCTTGCAAGGGCTTGCAAGGGCTTGCAGTGCTTTGGAACACCCACTGGTGTCCTACACAGGGACAGCAAGGATTCTTGCCCACAAGGTCTATCAGCTCAGAGGCACTTGGGCACTCTGGCAAGTCCGCGACATAGCTCCAGCTCAAGGGAGGATAGGGCTTGGGCAGCTCCTGGGAAGCAAGAGCAGCCTGTGGGACAAGGAGCCAGGTCTGGCTCACCTGCTCAGGGAGCAGCCCATGGCCAGCACTGGGCTCAGCAAGGAACTTTTTCCCCCGGGACACATTGGCACTGGTCCCCGGCGGTTTTTTGCCTTCCTCTGCACTTCTCAGCACCGCCCCTTGCCACCATTTCTTTTGGGCCATTTGGCCTGGGAGCCGGCTGCTCATGCTCCACCATGCTGGCAGCCGCAGCTGCCACTTCTCAGCTCTCCCTGCAGGTAACACAAGCGCCTGGCAGGGACCAGAGCGCTTCTCATGCATCCCTGCCCAAGAAGCACAGCAGCCAAACAAGTTGTGGAAGGCAAAAAGTCTGCTCGTCATCGCTACATGTCACGCTTTGGAAGAGATGCCACGGTACCACTCACCTCTTCTTCCTCTTCTTCCTCTTCTTCTTCTTCTTCTTCTTCTTCCTCCTCTTTTGTGCATGGTCAGTCCCACAACTCCTTGTCAAGGTTCTCCCTCTGCAGGAACCGCGGACAGCTTGGCCTCTATTCCTGCTGCTGCTCTCTGCAGCTCTGGGACTTGCCTTTGCCAGCCTGCAAGGGATCTTTTCTCAGGCTAAACTGAAGAATGCCTCAGCCTACTCCTGGCTACACTTGGGCTTGAGCTAATGCTTGTGAGCCTGGGTTCTGAAATAGAGTCACAAAGGGAAAAAAAATGACACGAAGAAACATAACATGAATTAACATCAAATCAAGAAAATTAATAAATTAACAACAAAATAAAATAAAATTCATTGTGTTCTGTGTCCTTGACATTGATTTTGGAACTGAAAACCCTCTGTCCTTTCAGGCAAACAGTCTCTTAGATATTGGACTGGCAGACAGGAGAGAAGAGGAGAGGAGAGGAGAGGAGAGGAGAGGAGAGGAGAGGAGAGGAGAGGAGAGGAGAGGAGAGGAGAGGAGAGGAGAGGAGAGGAGAGGAGAGGAGAGGAGAGGAGAGGAGAGGAGAGCAGTTCTGCTCTGTCAGGCCTGCAGTTCTGCGTGACAAGCCCTGAGCGAGCCCTGAGGCCTCCATACATGATACTACAGGCAGTATTGCTACTGGAAGGAAGGCTGCACTGGCAACAAATCCACACTGTCTTTTTGCAAAAAAGGGACTCTATGAGGTTGCTTACTCCCCTTTTTTGTAGCTACAGGGACTGATTTGGAGCCAGCACCCCAAAGGCTTCCTCCAAAGGGCTGCACATATGCGGCTGTGTCACCCCCATGTCACAATGCCAGCACCCGGCAACGCAGTGGTCACCAGGCCCCACGCAGGATCGAGAGGAGCAGCCTCCCGTGTCCACTGCCAGAGCTGGCCCGGGGGCAGCCCCAGCACATCTGACAGGAAGCACTTGAGGAGCTGCTGGAATCACAGGCCAGGGGCTGAGGGAAGAAAACCTTGCAGGAGGCTGCTGGAGGTTCTCCGCTGCAAGACAATCTGCTGGCAGGGCCACCTTCCAAGCTCGGCTCATGGATGCAAATCCTTTTCAACTGCATAGCAGTGGCAAGACCAAGGCAATTCCTTCTTGAGGAGCACTGCACAGCTCACCATCCTCATCTCCTACACAGCAACGCTCAGGAGCCGTAAGAGATAGGATGCCGAGGGCTTGCAAGGGCTTGCAAGGGCTTGCAGTGCTTTGGAACACCCACTGGTGTCCTACACAGGGACAGCAAGGATCCTTGCCCACAAGGTCCATCAGCTCAGAGGCAGTTGGGCACTCTGGCAACTGCGCGACATAGCTCTAGCTCAAGGGAGGATAGGGCTTGGGCAGCTCCTGGGAAGCATGAGCAGCCTGTGGGACAAGGAGCCAGGTCTGGCTCACATGCTCAGGGAACAGCCCATGGCCAGCACTGGGCTCAGCAAGGAACTTTTTCCCCCGGGGCACATTGGCACTGGTCCCCGGCGGTTTTTTGCCTTCCTCTGCACTTCTCAGCACCGCCCCTTGCCACCATTTCTTTGGGCCATTTGGCCTGGGAGCCGGCTGCTCATGCTCCACCATGCTGGCAGCCGCAGCTGCCACTTCTCAGCTCTCCCTGCAGGTAACACAAGCGCCTGGCAGGGACCAGAGCGCTTCTCATGCATCCCTGCCCAAGAAGCACAGCAGCCAAACAAGTTGTGCAAGGCAAAAAGTCTGCTCGTCATCGCTACATGTCACGCTTTGGAAGAGATGCCACGGTACCACTCACCTCTTCTTCCTCTTCTTCCTCTTCTTCCTCTTCTTCTTCTTCTTCTTCTTCTTCTTCTTCCTCCTCTTTTGTGCATGGTCTGTCCCACAACTCCTTATCAAGGTTCTCCCTCTGCAGGAACCGCGCACAGCTTGGCCTCTAATCCTGCTGCTGCTCTCTGCAGCTCTGGGACTTGCCTTTGCCAGCCTGCAAGGGATCTTTTCTCAGGCTAAACTGAAGAATGCCTCAGCCTACTCCTGGCTACACTTGGGCTTGAGCTAATGCTTGTGAGCCTGGGTTCTGAAATAGAGTCACAAAGGGAAAAAAAATGACACGAAGAAACATCACATGAATTAACATCAAATCAAGAAAATCAATAAATTAACAGCAAAATAAAATAAAATTCATTGTGTTATGTGTCCTTGAAATTGATTTTGGAACTGAAACCCCTCTGTCCTTTCAGGCAAACAGTCTCTTAGATATTGGACTGGCGGACAGGAGAGAAGAGAAGAGGAGAGGAGAGGAGAGGAGAGGAGAGGAGAGGAGAGGAGAGGAGAGGAGAGGAGAGGAGAGGAGAGGAGAGCAGTTCTGCTCTGTCAGGCCTGCAGTTCTGCGTGACAAGCCCTGAGCGAGCCCTGAGGCCTCCATACATGATACTACAGGCAGTATTGCTACTGGAAGGAAGGCTGCACTGGCAACAAATCCACACTGTCTTTTTGCAAAAAAGGGACTCTATTAGGTTGCTTACTCCCCTATTTTGTAGCTACAGGGACTGATTTGGAGCCAGCACCCCAAAGGCTTCCTCCAAAGGGCTGCACATATGCGGCTGTGTCACCCCCATGTCACAATGCCAGCACCCGGCAACGCAGTGGGCACGAGGCCCCACGCAGGATCCAGAGGAGCAGCCTGCCGTGTCCACTGCCAGAGCTGGCCCGGGGGCAGCCCCAGCACATCTGACAGGAAGCACTTGAGGAGCTGCTGGAATCACAGGCCAGGGGCTGAGGGAAGAAAACCTTGCAGGAGGCTGCTGGAGGTTCTCCGCTGCAAGACAATGTGCTGGCAGGGCCACCTTCCAAGCTCGGCTCATGGATGCAAATCCATTTCAACTGGATAGCAGTGGCAAGACCAAGGCAATTCCTTCTTGAGGAGCACTGCACAGCTCACCATCCTCATCTCCTACAGAGCAACGCTCAGGAGCCGTAAGAGATAGGATGTCGAGGGCTTGCAAGGGCTTGCAAGGGCTTGCAGTGCTTTGGAACACCCACTGGTGTCCTACACAGGGACAGCAAGGATTCTTGCCCACAAGGTCTAGCAGCTCAGAGGCAGTTGGGCACTCTGGCAAGTCCGCGACATAGCTCCAGCTCAAGGGAGGATAGGGCTTGGGCAGCTCCTGGGAAGCATGAGCAGCCTGTGGGACAAGGAGCCAGGTCTGGCTCACATGCTCAGGGAACAGCCCATGGCCAGCACTGGGCTCAGCAAGGAACTTTTTCCCCCGGGGCACATTGGCACTGGTCCCCGGTGGTTTTTTGCCTTCCTCTGCAGTTCTCAGCACCGCCCCTTGCCACCATTTCTTTGGGCCATTTGGCCTGGGAGCCGGCTGCTCATGCTCCACCATGCTGCCAGCCGCAGCTGCCACTTCTCAGCTCTCCCTGCAGGTAACACAAGCGCCTGGCGGGAACCAGAGCGCTTCTCATGCATCCCTGCCCAAGAAGCACAGCAGCCAAACAAGTTGTGGAAGGCAAAAAGTCTGCTCGTCATCGCTACATGTCACGCTTTGGAAGAGATGCCACGGTACCACTCACCTCTTCTTCCTCTTCTTCCTCTTCTTCTTCTTCTTCTTCTTCTTCTTCTTCCTCCTCTTTTGTGCATGGTCAGTCCCACAACTCCTTGTCAAGGTTCTCCCTCTGCAGGAACCACGGACAGCTTGGCCTCTATTCCTGCTGCTGCTCTCTGCAGCTCTGGGACTTGCCTTTGCCAGCCTGCAAGGGATCTTTTCTCAGGCTAAACTGAAGAATGCCTCAGCCTACTCCTGGCTACACTTGGGCTTGAGCTAATGCTTGTGAGCCTGGGTTCTGAAACAGAGTCACAAAGGGAAAAAAAATGACACGAAGAAACATCACATGAATTAACATCAAATCAAGAAAATTAATAAATTAACAACAAAATAAAATCAAATTCATTGTGTTATGTGTCCTTGACATTGATTTTGGAACTGAAACCCCTCTGTCCTTTCAGGCAAACAGTCTCTTAGATATTGGACTGGCGGACAGGAGAGAAGAGGAGAGGAGAGGAGAGGAGAGGAGAGCAGTTCTGCTCTGTCAGGCCTGCAGTTCTGCGTGACAAGCCCTGAGCGAGCCCTGAGGCCTCCAGACATGATACTACAGGCAGTATTGCTACTGGAAGGAAGGCTGCACTGGCAACAAATCCACACTGTCTTTTTGCAAAAAAGGGACTCTAGTAGGTTGCTTACTCCCCTATTTTGTAGCTACAGGGACTGATTTGGAGCCAGCACCCCAAAGGCTTCCTCCAAAGGGCTGCACATATGCGGCTGTGTCACCCCCATGTCACAATGCCAGCACCCGGCAACGCAGTGGTCACCAGGCCCCACGCAGGATCCAGAGGAGCAGCCTGCCGTGTCCACTGCCAGAGCTGGCCCGGGGGCAGCCCCAGCACATCTGACAGGAAGCACTTGAGGATCTGCTGGAATCACAGGCCAGGGGCTGAGGGAAGAAAACCTTGCAGGAGGCTGCTGGAGGTTCTCCGCTGCAAGACAATCTGCTGGCAGGGCCACCTTCCAAGCTCGGCTCATGGATGCAAATCCTTTTCAACTGGATAGCAGTGGCAAGACCAAGGCAATTCCTTCTTGAGGAGCACTGCAGAGCTCGCCATCCTCATCTCCTACACAGCAACGTTCAGGAGCCGTAAGAGATAGGATGTCGAGGGCTTGCAAGGGCTTGCAAGGGCTTGCAGTGCTTTGGAACACCCACTGGTGTCCTACACAGGGACAGCAAGGATTCTTGCCCACAAGGTCTATCAACTCAGAGGCAGTTGGGCACTCTGGCAAGTCCGCGACATAGCTCCAGCTCAAGGGAGGATAGGGCTTGGGCAGCTCCTGGGAAGCATGAGCAGCCTGTGGGACAAGGAGCCAGGTCTGGCTCACATGCTCAGGGAACAGCCCATGGCCAGCACTGGGCTCAGCAAGGAACTTTTTCCCCCGGGACACATTGGCACTGGTCCCCGGCGGTTTTTTGCCTTCCTCTGCAGTTCTCAGCACCGCCCCTTGCCACCATTTCTTTGGGCCATTTGGCCTGGGAGCCGGCTGCTCATGCTCCACCATGCTGGCAGCCGCAGCTGCCACTTCTCAGCTCTCCCTGCAGGTAACACAAGCGCCTGGCAGGGACCAGAGCGCTTCTCATGCATCCCTGCCCAAGAAGCACAGCAGCCAAACAAGTTGTGGAAGGCAAAAAGTCTGCTCGTCATCGCTACATGTCACGCTTTGGAAGAGATGCCACGGTACCACTCACCTCTTCTTCCTCTTCTTCCTCTTCTTCTTCTTCTTCTTCTTCTTCCTCCTCTTTTGTGCATGGTCAGTCCCACAACTCCTTGTCAAGGTTCTCCCTCTGCAGGAACCGCGGACAGCTTGGCCTCTATTCCTGCTGCTGCTCTCTGCAGCTCTGGGACTTGCCTTTGCCAGCCTGCAAGGGATCTTTTCTCAGGCTAAACTGAAGAATGCCTCAGCCTACTCCTGGCTACACTTGGGCTTGAGCTAATGCTTGTGAGCCTGGGTTCTGAAATAGAGTCACAAAGGGAAAAAAAATGACACGAAGAAACATAACATGAAATAACATCAAATCAAGAAAATTAACAAATTAACAACAAAATAAAATCAAATTCATTGTGTTCTGTGTCCTTGACATTGATTTTGGAACTGAAAACCCTCTGTCCTTTCAGGCAAACAGTCTCTTAGATATTGGACTGGCGGACAGGAGAGAAGAGGAGAGGAGAGGAGAGGAGAGGAGAGGAGAGGAGAGGAGAGGAGAGGAGAGGAGAGGAGAGGAGAGGAGAGGAGAGGAGAGGAGAGCAGTTCTGCTCTGTCAGGCCTGCAGTTCTGCGTGACAAGCCCTGAGCGAGCCCTGAGGCCTCCAGACATGATACTACAGGCAGTATTGCTACTGGAAGGAAGGCTGCACTGGCAACAAATCCACACTGTCTTTTTGCAAAAAAGGGACTCTATTAGGTTGCTTACTCCCCTGTTTTGTAGCTACAGGGACTGATTTGGAGCCAGCACCCCAAAGGCTTCCTCCAAAGGGCTGCACATATGCGGCTGTGTCACCCCCATGTCACAATGCCAGCACCCGGCAACGCAGTGATCTCCAGGCCCCACGCAGGATCCAGAGGAGCAGCCTGCCGTGTCCACTGCCAGAGCTGGCCCGGGGGCAGCCCCAGCACATCTGACAGGAAGCACTTGAGGAGCTGCTGGAATCACAGGCCAGGGGCTGAGGGAAGAAAACCTTGCATGAGGCTGCTGGAGGTTCTCCGCTGCAAGACAATCTGCTGGCAGGGCCACCTTCCAAGCTCGGCTCATGGATGCAAATCCTTTTCAACTGCATAGCAGTGGCAAGACCAAGGCAATTCCTTCTTGAGGAGCACTGCAGAGCTCACCATCCTCATCTCCTACACAGCAACGCTCAGGAGCCGTAAGAGATAGGATGTCGAGGGCTTGCAAGGGCTTGCAAGGGCTTGCAGTGCTTTGGAACACCCACTGGTGTCCTACACAGGGACAGCAAGGATTCTTGCCCACAAGGTCTAGCAGCTCAGAGGCACTTGGGCACTCTGGCAAGTCCGCGACATAGCTCCAGCTCAAGGGAGGATAGGGCTTGGGCAGCTCCTGGCAAGCATGAGCAGGCTGTGGGACAAGGAGCCAGGTCTGGCTCACATGCTCAGGGAACAGCCCATGGCCAGCACTGGGCTCAGCAAGGAACTTTTTCCCCCGGGGCACATTGGCACTGGTCCCCGGTGGTTTTTTGCCTTCCTCTGCAGTTCTCAGCACCGCCCCTTGCCACCATTTCTTTGGGCCATTTGGCCTGGGAGCCGGCTGCTCATGCTCCACCATGCTGGCAGCCGCAGCTGCCTCTTCTCAGCTCTCCCTGCAGGTAACACAAGCGCCTGGCGGGAGCCAGAGCGCTTCTCATGCATCCCTGCCCAAGAAGCACAGCAGCCAAACAAGTTGTGGAAGGCAAAAAGTCTGCTCGTCATCGCTACATGTCACGCTTTGGAAGAGATGCCACGGTACCACTCACCTCTTCTTCCTCTTCTTCCTCTTCTTCTTCTTCTTCTTCTTCTTCTTCTTGCTCCTCTTTTGTGCATGGTCAGTCCCACAACTCCTTGTCAAGGTTCTCCCTCTGCAGGAACCGCGGACAGCTTGGCCTCTATTCCTGCTGCTGCTCTCTGCAGCTCTGGGACTTGCCTTTGCCAGCCTGCAAGGGATCTTTTCTCAGGCTAAACTGAAGAATGCCTCAGCCTACTCCTGGCTACACTTGGGCTTGAGCTAATGCTTCTGAGCCTGGGTTCTGAAACAGAGTCACAAAGGGAAAAAAAATGACACGAAGAAACATCACATGAATTAACATCAAATCAAGAAAATTAATAAATTAACAACAAAATAAAATCAAATTCATTGTGTTATGTGTCCTTGACATTGATTTTGGAACTGAAACCCCTCTGTCCTTTCAGGCAAACAGTCTCTTAGATATTGGACTGGCGGACAGGAGAGAAGAGGAGAGGAGAGGAGAGGAGAGCAGTTCTGCTCTGTCAGGCCTGCAGTTCTGCGTGACAAGCCCTGAGCGAGCCCTGAGGCCTCCATACATGATACTACAGGCAGTATTGCTACTGGAAGGAAGGCTGCACTGGCAACAAATCCACACTGTCTTTTTGCAAAAAAGGGACTCTATGAGGTTGCTTACTCCCCTATTTTGTAGCTACAGGGACTGATTTGGAGCCAGCACCCCAAAGGCTTCCTCCAAAGGGCTGCACATATGCGGCTGTGTCACCCCCATGTCACAATGCCAGCACCCGGCAACGCAGTGGTCACCAGGCCCCACGCAGGATCGAGAGGAGCAGCCTCCCGTGTCCACTGCCAGAGCTGGCCCGGGGGCAGCCCCAGCACATCTGACAGGAAGCACTTGAGGAGCTGCTGGAATCACAGGCCAGGGGCTGAGGGAAGAAAACCTTGCAGGAGGCTGCTGGAGGTTCTCCGCTGCAAGACAATCTGCTGGCAGGGCCACCTTCCAAGCTCGGCTCATGGATGCAAATCCTTTTCAACTGCATAGCAGTGGCAAGACCAAGGCAATTCCTTCTTGAGGAGCACTGCAGAGCTCACCATCCTCATCTCCTACACAGCAACGCTCAGGAGCCGTAAGAGATAGGATGCCGAGGGCTTGCAAGGGCTTGCAAGGGCTTGCAGTGCTTTGGAACACCCACTGGTGTCCTACACAGGGACAGCAAGGATCCTTGCCCACAAGGTCCATCAGCTCAGAGGCAGTTGGGCACTCTGGCAACTGCGCGACATAGCTCTAGCTCAAGGGAGGATAGGGCTTGGGCAGCTCCTGGGAAGCATGAGCAGCCTGTGGGACAAGGAGCCAGGTCTGGCTCACATGCTCAGGGAACAGCCCATGGCCAGCACTGGGCTCAGCAAGGAACTTTTTCCCCCGGGGCACATTGGCACTGGTCCCCGGCGTTTTTTTGCCTTCCTCTGCAGTTCTCAGCACCGCCCCTTGCCACCATTTCTTTGGGCCATTTGGCCTGGGAGCCGGCTGCTCATGCTCCACCATGCTGGCAGCCGCAGCTGCCACTTCTCAGCTCTCCCTGCAGGTAACACAAGCGCCTGGCAGGGACCAGAGCGCTTCTCATGCATCCCTGCCCAAGAAGCACAGCAGCCAAACAAGTTGTGCAAGGCAAAAAGTCTGCTCGTCATCGCTACATGTCACGCTTTGGAAGAGATGCCACGGTACCACTCACCTCTTCTTCCTCTTCTTCCTCTTCTTCCTCTTCTTCTTCTTCTTCTTCTTCTTCTTCTTCCTCCTCTTTTGTGCATGGTCTGTCCCACAACTCCTTATCAAGGTTCTCCCTCTGCAGGAACCGCGCACAGCTTGGCCTCTAATCCTGCTGCTGCTCTCTGCAGCTCTGGGACTTGCCTTTGCCAGCCTGCAAGGGATCTTTTCTCAGGCTAAACTGAAGAATGCCTCAGCCTACTCCTGGCTACACTTGGGCTTGAGCTAATGCTTGTGAGCCTGGGTTCTGAAATAGAGTCACAAAGGGAAAAAAAATGACACGAAGAAACATCACATGAATTAACATCAAATCAAGAAAATCAATAAATTAACAGCAAAATAAAATCAAATTCATTGTGTTCTGTGTCCTTGAAATTGATTTTGGAACTGAAACCCCTCTGTCCTTTCAGGCAAACAGTCTCTTAGATATTGGACTGGCGGACAGGAGAGAAGAGGAGAGGAGAGGAGAGGAGAGGAGAGGAGAGGAGAGGAGAGGAGAGGAGAGCAGTTCTGCTCTGTCAGGCCTGCAGTTCTGCGTGACAAGCCCTGAGCGAGCCCTGAGGCCTCCATACATGATACTACAGGCAGTATTGCTACTGGAAGGAAGGCTGCACTGGCAACAAATCCACACTGTCTTTTTGCAAAAAAGGGACTCTATTAGGTTGCTTACTCCCCTATTTTGTAGCTACAGGGACTGATTTGGAGCCAGCACCCCAAAGGCTTCCTCCAAAGGGCTGCACATATGCGGCTGTGTCACCCCCATGTCACAATGCCAGCACCCGGCAACGCAGTGGGCACGAGGCCCCACGCAGGATCCAGAGGAGCAGCCTCCCGTGTCCACTGCCAGAGCTGGCCCGGGGGCAGCCCCAGCACATCTGACAGGAAGCACTTGAGGAGCTGCTGGAATCACAGGCCAGGGGCTGAGGGAAGAAAACCTTGCATGAGGCTGCTGGAGGTTCTCCGCTGCAAGACAATGTGCTGGCAGGGCCACCTTCCAAGCTCGGCTCATGGATGCAAATCCATTTCAACTGGATAGCAGTGGCAAGACCAAGGCAATTCCTTCTTGAGGAGCACTGCAGAGCTCACCATCCTCATCTCCTACACAGCAACGCTCAGGAGCCGTAAGAGATAGGATGTCGAGGGCTTGCAAGGGCTTGCAAGGGCTTGCAGTGCTTTGGAACACCCACTGGTGTCCTACACAGGGACAGCAAGGATTCTTGCCCACAAGGTCTAGCAGCTCAGAGGCAGTTGGGCACTCTGGCAAGTCCGCGACATAGCTCCAGCTCAAGGGAGGATAGGGCTTGGGCAGCTCCTGGGAAGCATGAGCAGCCTGTGGGACAAGGAGCCAGGTCTGGCTCACATGCTCAGGGAACAGCCCATGGCCAGCACTGGGCTCAGCAAGGAACTTTTTCCCCCGGGGCACATTGGCACTGGTCCCCGGCGGTTTTTTGCCTTCCTCTGCAGTTCTCAGCACCGCCCCTTGCCACCATTTCTTTGGGCCATTTGGCCTGGGAGCCGGCTGCTCATGCTCCACCATGCTGGCAGCCGCAGCTGCCACTTCTCAGCTCTCCCTGCAGGTAACACAAGCGCCTGGCGGGAACCAGAGCGCTTCTCATGCATCCCTGCCCAAGAAGCACAGCAGCCAAACAAGTTGTGGAAGGCAAAAAGTCTGCTCGTCATCGCTACATGTCACGCTTTGGAAGAGATGCCACGGTACCACTCACCTCTTCTTCCTCTTCTTCCTCTTCTTCTTCTTCTTCTTCTTCTTCTTCTTGCTCCTCTTTTGTGCATGGTCAGTCCCACAACTCCTTGTCACGGTTCTCCCTCTGCAGGAACCACGGACAGCTTGGCCTCTATTCCTGCTGCTGCTCTCTGCAGCTCTGGGACTTGCCTTTGCCAGCCTGCAAGGGATCTTTTCTCAGGCTAAACTGAAGAATGCCTCAGCCTACTCCTGGCTACACTTGGGCTTGAGCTAATGCTTGTGAGCCTGGGTTCTGAAACAGAGTCACAAAGGGAAAAAAAATGACACGAAGAAACATCACATGAATTAACATCAAATCAAGAAAATCAATAAATTAACAACAAAATCAAATAAAATTCATTGTGTTATGTGTCCTTGACATTGATTTTGGAACTGAAACCCCTCTGTCCTTTCAGGCAAACAGTCTCTTAGATATTGGACTGGCGGACAGGAGAGAAGAGGAGAGGAGAGGAGAGGAGAGGAGAGGAGAGGAGAGGAGAGGAGAGGAGAGGAGAGGAGAGGAGAGGAGAGGAGAGGAGAGGAGAGGAGAGGAGAGGAGAGGAGAGGAGAGGAGAGGAGAGCAGTTCTGCTCTGTCAGGCCTGCAGTTCTGCGTGACAAGCCCTGAGCGAGCCCTGAGGCCTCCATACATGATACTACAGGCAGTATTGCTACTGGAAGGAAGGCTGCACTGGCAACAAATCCACACTGTCTTTTTGCAAAAAAGGGACTCTATTAGGTTGCTTACTCCCCTATTTTGTAGCTACAGGGACTGATTTGGAGCCAGCACCCCAAAGGCTTCCTCCAAAGGGCTGCACATATGCGGCTGTGTCACCCCCATGTCACAATGCCAGCACCCGGCAACGCAGTGGGCACGAGGCCCCACGCGGGATCCAGAGGAGCAGCCTGCCGTGTCCACTGCCAGAGCTGGCCCGGGGGCAGCCCCAGCACATCTGACAGGAAGCACTTGAGGAGCTGCTGGAATCACAGGCCAGGGGCTGAGGGAAGAAAACCTTGCAGGAGGCTGCTGGACGTTCTCCGCTGCAAGACAATGTGCTGGCAGGGCCACCTTCCAAGCTCGGCTCATGGAGGCAAATCCTTTTCAACTGGATAGCAGTGGCAAGACCAAGGCAATTCCTTCTTGAGGAGCACTGCAGAGCTCACCATCCTCATCTCCTACACAGCAACGCTCAGGAGCCGTAAGAGATAGGATGTCAAGGGCTTGCAAGGGCTTGCAAGGGCTTGCAGTGCTTTGGAACACCCACTGGTGTCCTACACAGGGACAGCAAGGATTCTTGCCCACAAGGTCTAGCAGCTCAGAGGCACTTGGGCACTCTGGCAAGTCCGCGACATAGCTCCAGCTCAAGGGAGGATAGGGTTTGGGCAGCTCCTGGGAAGCATGAGCAGCCTGTGGGACAAGGAGCCAGGTCTGGCTCACATGCTCAGGGAGCAGCCCATGGCCAGCACTGGGCTCAGCAAGGAACTTTTTCCCCCGGGGCACATTGGCACTGGTCCCCGGCGGTTTTTTGCCTTCCTCTGCAGTTCTCAGCACCGCCCCTTGCCACCATTTCTTTGGGCCATTTGGCCTGGGAGCCGGCTGCTCATGCTCCACCATGCTGGCAGCCGCGGCTGCCACTTCTCAGCTCTCCCTGCAGGTAACACAAGCGCCTGGCAGGGACCAGAGCGCTTCTCATGCATCCCTGCCCAAGAAGCACAGCAGCCAAACAAGTTGTGGAAGGCAAAAAGTCTGCTCGTCATCGCTACATGTCACGCTTTGGAAGAGATGCCACGGTACCACTCACCTCTTCTTCCTCTTCTTCCTCTTCTTCTTCTTCTTCTTCTTCTTCTTCTTCTTCTTCCTCCTCTTTTGTGCATGGTCAGTCCTACAATGCCTTGTCAAGGTTCTCCCACTGCAGGAACCGCGCACAGCTTGGCCTCTAATCCTGCTGCTGCTCTCTGCAGCTCTGGGACTTGCCTTTGCCAGCCTGCAAGGGATCTTTTCTCAGGCTAAACTGAAGAATGCCTCAGCCTACTCCTGGCTACACTTGGGCTTGAGCTAATGCTTCTGAGCCTGGGTTCTGAAACAGAGTCACAAAGGGAAAAAAAATGACACGAAGAAACATAACATGAATTAACATAAAATCAAGAAAATTAATAAATTAACAACAAAATAAAATAAAATTCATTGTGTTATGTGTCCTTGACATTGATTTTGGAACTGAAACCCCTCTGTCCTTTCAGGCAAACAGTCTCTTAGATATTGGACTGGCGGACAGGAGAGAAGAGGAGAGGAGAGGAGAGGAGAGGAGAGAAGAGGAGAGGAGAGGAGAGGAGAGGAGAGGAGAGGAGAGGAGAGCAGTTCTGCTCTGTCAGGCCTGCAGTTCTGCGTGACAAGCCCTGAGCGAGCCCTGAGGCCTCCATACATGATACTACAGGCAGTATTGCTACTGGAAGGAAGGCTGCACTGGCAACAAATCCACACTGTCTTTTTGCAAAAAAGGGACTCTATTAGGTTGCTTACTCCCCTATTTTGTAGCTACAGGGACTGATTTGGAGCCAGCACTCCAAAGGCTTCCTCCAAAGGGCTGCACATATGCGGCTGTGTCACCCCCATGTCACAATGCCAGCACCTGGCAACGCAGTGGTCACGAGGCCCCACGCAGGATCCAGAGGAGCAGCCTCCCGTGTCCACTGCCAGAGCTGGCCCGGGGGCAGCCCCAGCACATCTCACAGGAAGCACTTGAGGAGCTGCTGGAATCACAGGCCAGGGGCTGAGGGAAGAAAACCTTGCAGGAGGCTGCTGGAGGTTCTCCGCTGCAAGACAATCTGCTGGCAGGGCCACCTTCCAAGCTCGGCTCATGGAGGCAAATCCTTTTCAACTGGATAGCAGTGGCAAGACCAAGGCAATTCCTTCTTGAGGAGCACTGCAGAGCTCACCATCCTCATCTCCTACACAGCAACGCTCAGGAGCCGTAAGAGATAGGATGTCGAGGGCTTGCAAGGGCTTGCAAGGGCTTGCAGTGCTTTGGAACACCCACTGGTGTCCTACACAGGGACAGCAAGGATTCTTGCCCACAAGGTCCATCAGCTCAGAGGCACTTGGGCACTCTGGCAAGTCCGCCAGATAGCTCCAGCTCAAGGGAGGATAGGGCTTGGGCAGCTCCTGGGAATCATGAGCAGCCTGTGGGACAAGGAGCCAGGTCTGGCTCACATGCTCAGGGAACAGCCCATGGCCAGCACTGGGCTCAGCAAGGAACTTTTTCCCCCGGGGCACATTGGCACTGGTCCCCGGCGGTTTTTTGCCTTCCTCTGCAGTTCTCAGCACCGCCCCTTGCCACCATTTCTTTGGGCCATTTGGCCTGGGAGCCGGCTGCTCATGCTCCACCATGCTGGCAGCCGCGGCTGCCACTTCTCAGCTCTCCCTGCAGGTAACACAAGCGCCTGGCAGGGACCAGAGCGCTTCTCATGCATCCCTGCCCAAGAAGCACAGCAGCCAAACAAGTTGTGGAAGGCAAAAAGTCTGCTCGTCATCGCTACATGTCACGCTTTGGAAGAGATGCCACGGTACCACTCACCTCTTCTTCCTCTTCTTCCTCTTCTTCCTCTTCTTCTTCTTCTTCTTCTTCTTCTTCTTCCTCCTCTTTTGTGCATGGTCTGTCCCACAACTACTTGTCAAGGTTCTCCCTCTGCAGGAACCGCGGACAGCTTGGCCTCTATTCCTGCTGCTGCTCTCTGCAGCTCTGGGACTTGCCTTTGCCAGCCTGCAAGGGATCTTTTCTCAGGCTAAACTGAAGAATGCCTCAGCCTACTCCTGGCTACACTTGGGCTTGAGCTAATGCTTGTGAGCCTGGGTTCTGAAACAGAGTCACAAAGGGAAAAAAAATGACACGAAGAAACATCACATGAATTAACATAAAATCAAGAAAATCAATAAATTAACAGCAAAATAAAATCAAATTCATTGTGTTATGAGTCCTTGAAATTGATTTTGGAACTGAAAACCCTCTGTCCTTTCAGGCAAACAGTCTCTTAGATATTGGACTGGCGGACAGGAGAGAAGAGAAGAGGAGAGGAGAGGAGAGGAGAGGAGAGGAGAGGAGAGGAGAGGAGAGGAGAGGAGAGGAGAGGAGAGGAGAGGAGAGGAGAGGAGAGGAGAGGAGAGGAGAGCAGTTCTGCTCTGTCAGGCCTGCAGTTCTGCGTGACAAGCCCTGAGCGAGCCCTGAGGCCTCCAGACATGATACTACAGGCAGTATTGCTACTGGAAGGAAGGCTGCACTGGCAACAAATCCACACTGTCTTTTTGCAAAAAAGGGACTCTATTAGGTTGCTTACTCCCCTATTTTATAGCTACAGGGACTGATTTGGAGCCAGCACCCCAAAGGCTTCCTCCAAAGGGCTGCACATATGCGGCTGTGTCAGCCCCATGTCACAATGCCAGCACCCGGCAACGCAGTGGGCACGAGGCCCCATGCAGGATCCAGAGGAGCAGCCTGCCGTGTCCACTGCCAGAGCTGGCCCGGGGGCAGCCCCAGCACATCTGACAGGAAGCACTTGAGGAGCTGCTGGAATCACAGGCCAGGGGCTGAGGGAAGAAAACCTTGCATGAGGCTGCTGGAGGTTCTCCGCTGCAAGACAATCTGCTGGCAGGGCCACCTTCCAAGCTCGGCTCATGGATGCAAATCCTTTTCAACTGGATAGCAGTGGCAAGACCAAGGCAATTCCTTCTTGAGGAGCACTGCAGAGCTCACCATCCTCATCTCCTACACAGCAACGCTCAGGAGCCGTAAGAGATAGGATGTCGAGGGCTTGCAAGGGCTTGCAAGGGCTTGCAGTGCTTTGGAACACCCACTGGTGTCCTACACAGGGACAGCAAGGATTCTTGCCCACAAGGTCTATCAGCTCAGAGGCACTTGGGCACTCTGGCAAGTCCGCGACATAGCTCCAGCTCAAGGGAGGATAGGGCTTGGGCAGCTCCTGGCAAGCATGAGCAGCCTGTGGGACAAGGAGCCAGGTCTGGCTCACATGCTCAGGGAACAGCCCATGGCCAGCACTGGGCTCAGCAAGGAACTTTTTCCCCCGGGGCACATTGGCACTGGTCCCCGGCGGTTTTTTGCCTTCCTCTGCAGTTCTCAGCACCGCCCCTTGCCACCATTTCTTTGGGCCATTTGGCCTGGGAGCCGGCTGCTCATGCTCCACCATGCTGGCAGCCGCAGCTGCCACTTCTCAGCTCTCCCTGCAGCTAACACAAGCGCCTGGCGGGAACCAGAGTGCTTCTCATGCATCCCTGCCCAAGAAGCACAGCAGCCAAACAAGTTGTGGAAGGCAAAAAGTCTGCTCGTCATCGCTACATGTCACGCTTTGGAAGAGATGCCACGGTACCACTCACCTCTTCTTCCTCTTCTTCCTCTTCTTCTTCTTCTTCTTCTTCTTCTTCTTCTTCCTCCTCTTTTGTGCATGGTCAGTCCCACAATGCCTTGTCAAGGTTCTCCCTCTGCAGGAACCGCGCACAGCTTGGCCTCTATTCCTGCTGCTGCTCTCTGCAGCTCTGGGACTTGCCTTTGCCAGCCTGCAAGGGATCTTTTCTCAGGCTAAACTGAAGAATGCCTCAGCCTACTCCTGGCTACACTTGGGCTTGAGCTAATGCTTCTGAGCCTGGGTTCTGAAACAGAGTCACAAAGGGAAAAAAAATGACACGAAGAAACATAACATGAATTAACATAAAATCAAGAAAATTAATAAATTAACAACAAAATAAAATAAAATTCATTGTGTTATGTGTCCTTGACATTGATTTTGGAACTGAAACCCCTCTGTCCTTTCAGGCAAACAGTCTCTTAGATATTGGACTGGCGGACAGGAGAGAAGAGGAGAGGAGAGGAGAGGAGAGGAGAGGAGAGGAGAGGAGAGGAGAGGAGAGGAGAGGAGAGCAGTTCTGCTCTGTCAGGCCTGCAGTTCTGCGTGACAAGCCCTGAGCGAGCCCTGAGGCCTCCATACATGATACTACAGGCAGTATTGCTACTGGAAGGAAGGCTGCACTGGCAACAAATCCACACTGTCTTTTTGCAAAAAAGGGACTCTATTAGGTTGCTTACTCCTCTATTTTGTAGCTACAGGGACTGATTTGGAGCCAGCACTCCAAAGGCTTCCTCCAAAGGGCTGCACATATGCGGCTGTGTCAGCCCCATGTCACAATGCCAGCACCCGGCAACGCAGTGGGCACGAGGCCCCACGCAGGATCCAGAGGAGCAGCCTCCCGTGTCCACTGCCAGAGCTGGCCCGGGGGCAGCCCCAGCACATCTGACAGGAAGCACTTGAGGAGCTGCTGGAATCACAGGCCAGGGGCTGAGGGAAGAAAACCTTGCATGAGGCTGCTGGAGGTTCTCCGCTGCAAGACAATCTGCTGGCAGGGCCACCTTCCAAGCTCGGCTCATGGAGGCAAATCCTTTTCAACTGGATAGCAGTGGCAAGACCAAGGCAATTCCTTCTTGAGGAGCACTGCAGAGCTCACCATCCTCATCTCCTACACAGCAACGCTCAGGAGCCGTAAGAGATAGGATGTCGAGGGCTTGCAAGGGCTTGCAAGGGCTTGCAGTGCTTTGGAACACCCACTGGTGTCCTACACAGGGACAGCAAGGATTCTTGCCCACAAGGTCCATCAGCTCAGAGGCACTTGGGCACTCTGGCAAGTCCGCCAGATAGCTCCAGCTCAAGGGAGGATAGGGCTTGGGCAGCTCCTGGGAATCATGAGCAGCCTGTGGGACAAGGAGCCAGGTCTGGCTCACATGCTCAGGGAGCAGCCCATGGCCAGCACTGGGCTCAGCAAGGCACTTTTTCCCTCGGGGAACATTGGCACTGGTCCCCGGTGGTTTTTTGCCTTCCTCTGCACTTCTCAGCACAGCCCCTTGCCACCATTTCTTTGGGCCATTTGGCCTGGGAGCCGGCTGCTCATGCTCCACCATGCTGGCAGCCGCAGCTGCCACTTCTCAGCTCTCCCTGCAGGTAACACAAGCGCCTGGCAGGGACCAGAGCGCTTCTCATGCATCCCTGCCCAAGAAGCACAGCAGCCAAACAAGTTGTGCAAGGCAAAAAGTCTGCTCGTCATCGCTACATGTCACGCTTTGGAAGAGATGCCACGGTACCACTCACCTCTTCTTCCTCTTCTTCCTCTTCTTCCTCTTCTTCTTCTTCTTCTTCTTCTTCTTCTTCCTCCTCTTTTTTGCATGGTCTGTCCCACAACTACTTGTCAAGGTTCTCCCTCTGCAGGAACCGCGCACAGCTTGGCCTCTATTCCTGCTGCTGCTCTCTGCAGCTCTGGGACTTGCCTTTGCCAGCCTGCAAGGGATCTTTTCTCAGGCTAAACTGAAGAATGCCTCAGCCTACTCCTGGCTACACTTGGGCTTGAGCTAATGCTTCTGAGCCTGGGTTCTGAAACAGAGTCACAAAGGGAAAAAAAGTGACACGAAGAAACATCACATGAATTAACATAAAATCAAGAAAATCAATAAATTAACAGCAAAATAAAATCAAATTCATTGTGTTATGTGTCCTTGAAATTGATTTTGGAACTGAAACCCCTCTGTCCTTTCAGGCAAACAGTCTCTTAGATATTGGACTGGCAGACAGGAGAGGAGAGGAGAGGAGAGGAGAGGAGAGGAGAGGAGAGGAGAGGAGAGGAGAGGAGAGGAGAGGAGACGAGAGGAGAGGAGAGGAGAGGAGAGGAGAGGAGAGGAGAGCAGTTCTGCTCTGTCAGGCCTGCAGTTCTGCGTGACAAGCCCTGAGCGAGCCCTGAGACCTCCATACATGATACTACAGGCAGTATTGCTACTGGAAAGAAGGCTGCACTGGCAACAAATCCACACTGTCTTTTTGCAAAAAAGGGACTCTATGAGGTTGCTTACTCCCCTATTTTGTAGCTACAGGGACTGATTTGGAGCCAGCACCCCAAAGGCTTCCTCCAAAGGGCTGCACATATGCGGCTGTGTCACCCCCATGTCACAATGCCAGCACCTGGCAACGCAGTGGTCACCAGGCCCCACGCAGGATCCAGAGGAGCAGCCTCCCGTGTCCACTGCCAGAGCTGGCCCGGGGGCAGCCCCAGCACATCTGACAGGAAACACTTGAGGAGCAGCTGGAATCATAGGCCAGGGGCTGAGGGAAGAAAACCTTGCATGAGGCTGCTGGAGGTTCTCCGCTGCAAGACAATCTGCTGGCAGGGCCACCTTCCAAGCTCGGCTCATGGATGCAAATCCTTTCCAACTGGATAGCAGTGGCAAGACCAAGGCAATTCCTTCTTGAGGAGCACTGCAGAGCTCACCATCCTCATCTCCTACACAGCAACGCTCAGGAGCCGTAAGAGATAGGATGTCTAGGGCTTGCAAGGGCTTGCAAGGGCTTGCAGTGCTTTGGAACACCCACTGGTGTCCTACACAGGGACAGCAAGGATTCTTGCCCACAAGGTCTATCAGCTCAGAGGCAGTTGGGCACCCTGGCAAGTCCGCGACATAGCTCCAGCTCAAGGGAGGATAGGGCTTGGGCAGCTCCTGGGAAGCATGAGCAGCCTGTGGGACAAGGAGCCAGGTCTGGCTCACATGCTCAGGGAGCAGCCCATGGCCAGCACTGGGCTCAGCAAGGAACTTTTTCCCCCGGGGCACATTGGCACTTGTCCCCGGCGGTTTTTTGCCTTCCTCTGCAGTTCTCAGCACCGCCCCTTGCCACCATTTCTTTGGGCCATTTGGCCTGGGAGCCGGCTGCTCATGCTCCACCATGCTGGCAGCCGCAGCTGCCACTTCTCAGCTCTCCCTGCAGGTAACACAAGCGCCTGGCAGGGACCAGAGCGCTTCTCATGCATCCCTGCCCAAGAAGCACAGCAGCCAAACAAGTTGTGCAAGGCAAAAAGTCTGCTCGTCATCGCTACATGTCACGCTTTGGAAGAGATGCCACGGTACCACTCACCTCTTCTTCCTCTTCTTCCTCTTCTTCTTCTTCTTCTTCTTCTTCTTCTTCTTCTTCCTCCTCTTTTGTGCATGGTCAGTCCCACAACGCTTTGTCAAGGTTCTCCCTCTGCAGGAACCGCGCACAGCTTGGCCTCTATTCCTGCTGCTGCTCTCTGCAGCTCTGGGACTTGCCTTTGCCAGCCTGCAAGGGATCTTTTCTCAGGCTAAACTGAAGAATGCCTCAGCCTACTCCTGGCTACACTTGGGCTTGAGCTAATGCTTGTGAGCCTGGGTTCTGAAACAGAGTCACAAAGGGAAAAAAAATGACACGAAGAAACATCACATGAATTAACATCAAATCAAGAAAATTAATAAATTAACAACAAAGTAAAATAAAATTCATTGTGTTATGTGTCCTTGAAATTGATTTTGGAACTGAAATCCCTCTGTCCTTTCAGGCAAACAGTGTCTTTGATATTGGACTGGGGACAGGAGAGAAGAGGAGAGGAGAGGAGAGGAGAGGAGAGCAGTTCTGCTCTGTCAGGCCTGCAGTTCTGCGTGACAAGCCCTGAGCGAGCCCTGAGGCCTCCATACATGATACTACAGGCAGTATTGCTACTGGAAGGAAGGCTGCACTGGCAACAAATCCACACTGTCTTTTTGCAAAAAAGGGACTCTATGAGGTTGCTTACTCCCCTATTTTGTAGCTACAGGGACTGATTTGGAGCCAGCACCCCAAAGGCTTCCTCCAAAGGGCTGCACATATGTGGCTGTGTCAGCCCCATGTCACAATGCCAGCACCCGGCAACGCAGTGGTCACCAGGCCCCACGCAGGATCGAGAGGAGCAGCCTCCCGTGTCCACTGCCAGAGCTGGCCCGGGGGCAGCCCCAGCACATCTGACAGGAAGCACTTGAGGAGCTGCTGGAATCACAGGCCAGGGGCTGAGGGAAGAAAACCTTGCATGAGGCTGCTGGAGGTTCTCCGCTGCAAGACAATCTGCTGGCAGGGCCACCTTCCAAGCTCGGCTCATGGAGGCAAATCCTTTTCAACTGGATAGCAGTGGCAAGACCAAGGCAATTCCTTCTTGAGGAGCACTGCAGAGCTCACCATCCTCATCTCCTACAGAGCAACGCTCAGGAGCCGTAAGAGATAGGATGTCGAGGGCTTGCAAGGGCTTGCAAGGGCTTGCAGTGCTTTGGAACACCCACTGGTGTCCTACACAGGGACAGCAAGGATTCTTGCCCACAAGGTCCATCAGCTCAGAGGCAGTTCGGCACCCTGGCAAGTCCGCGACATAGCTCCAGCTCAAGGGAGGATAGGGCTTGGGCAGCTCCTGGGAAGCATGAGCAGCCTGTGGGACAAGGAGCCAGGTCTGGCTCACATGCTCAGGGAACAGCCCATGGCCAGCACTGGGCTCAGCAAGGAACTTTTTCCCCCGGGGCACATTGGCACTGGTCCCCGGCGGTTTTTTGCCTTCCTCTGCACTTCTCAGCACCGCCCCTTGCCACCATTTCTTTGGGCCATTTGGCCTGGGAGCCGGCTGCTCATGCTCCACCATGCTGGCAGCCGCAGCTGCCAATTCTCAGCTCTCCCTGCGGGTAACACAAGAGCCTGGCAGGGACCAGAGCGCTTCTCATGTATCCCTGCCCAAGAAGCACAGCAGCCAAACAAGTTGTGGAAGGCAAAAAGTCTGCTCGTCATCGCTACATGTCACGCTTTGGAAGAGATGCCACGGTACCACTCACCTCTTCTTCCTCTTCTTCCTCTTCTTCCTCTTCTTCTTCTTCTTCTTCTTCTTCTTCTTCCTCCTCTTTTGTGCATGGTCAGTCCCACAACTCCTTGTCAAGGTTCTCCCTCTGCAGGAACCGCGGACAGCTTGGCCTCTATTCCTGCTGCTGCTCTCTGCAGCTCTGGGACTTGCCTTTGCCAGCCTGCAAGGGATCTTTTCTCAGGCTAAACTGAAGAATGCCTCAGCCTACTCCTGGCTACACTTGGGCTTGAGCTAATGCTTCTGAGCCTGGGTTCTGAAACAGAGTCACAAAGGGAAAAAAAATGACACGAAGAAACATAACATGAATTAACATAAAATGAAGAAAATTAATAAATTAACAACAAAATAAAATAAAATTCATTGTGTTATGTGTCCTTGACATTGATTTTGGAACTGAAACCCCTCTGTCCTTTCAGGCAAACAGTCTCTTAGATATTGGACTGGCGGACAGGAGAGAAGAGGAGAGGAGAGGAGAGGAGAGGAGAGGAGAGGAGAGGAGAGGAGAGGAGAGCAGAGGAGAGGAGAGGAGAGGAGAGGAGAGGAGAGGAGAGGAGAGCAGTTCTGCTCTGTCAGGCCTGCAGTTCTGCGTGACAAGCCCTGAGCGAGCCCTGAGGCCTCCATACATGATACTACAGGCAGTATTGCTACTGGAAGGAAGGCTGCACTGGCAACAAATCCACACTGTCTTTTTGCAAAAAAGGGACTCTATTAGGTTGCTTACTCCCCTATTTTGTAGCTACAGGGACTGATTTGGAGCCAGCACCCCAAAGGCTTCCTCCAAAGGGCTGCACATATGCGGCTGTGTCACCCCCATGTCACAATGCCAGCACCCGGCAACGCAGTGGGCACGAGGCCCCACGCAGGATCCAGAGGAGCAGCCTCCCGTGTCCACTGCCAGAGCTGGCCCGGGGGCAGCCCCAGCACATCTGACAGGAAGCACTTGAGGAGCTGCTGGAATCACAGGCCAGGGGCTGAGGGAAGAAAACCTTGCATGAGGCTGCTGGAGGTTCTCCGCTGCAAGACAATCTGCTGGCAGGGCCACCTTCCAAGCTCGGCTCATGGATGCAAATCCTTTTCAACTGGATAGCAGTGGCAAGACCAAGGCAATTCCTTCTTGAGGAGCACTGCACAGCTCACCATCCTCATCTCCTACACAGCAACGCTCAGGAGCCGTAAGAGATAGGATGTCGAGGGCTTGCAAGGGCTTGCAAGGGCTTGCAGTGCTTTGGAACACCCACTGGTGTCCTACACAGGGACAGCAAGGATTCTTGCCCACAAGGTCTATCAGCTCAGAGGCAGTTGGGCACTCTGGCAAGTCCGCCAGATAGCTCCAGCTCAAGGGAGGATAGGGCTTGGGCAGCTCCTGGGAAGCATGAGCAGCCTGTGGGACAAGGAGCCAGGTCTGGCTCACATGCTCAGGGAACAGCCCATGGCCAGCACTGGGCTCAGCAAGGAACTTTTTCCCCCGGGGCACATTGGCACTGGTCCCCGGCGGTTTTTTGCCTTCCTCTGCAGTTCTCAGCACCACCCCTTGCCACCATTTCTTTGGGCCGTTTGGCCTGGGAGCCGGCTGCTCATGCTCCACCATGCTGGCAGCCGCAGCTGCCACTTCTCAGCTCTCCCTGCAGGTAACACAAGCGCCTGGCAGGGACCAGAGCGCTTCTCATGCATCCCTGCCCAAGAAGCACAGCAGCCAAACAAGTTGTGGAAGGCAAAAAGTCTGCTCGTCATCGCTACATGTCACGCTTTGGAAGAGATGCCACGGTACCACTCACCTCTTCTTCCTCTTCTTCCTCTTCTTCCTTTTCTTCTTCTTCTTCTTCTTGTTCTTCCTCCTCTTTTGTGCATGGTCAGTCCCACAACTCCTTGTCAAGGTTCTCCCTCTGCAGGAACCGCGGACAGCTTGGCCTCTATTCCTGCTGCTGCTCTCTGCAGCTCTGGGACTTGCCTTTGCCAGCCTGCAAGGGATCTTTTCTCAGGCTAAACTGAAGAATGCCTCAGCCTACTCCTGGCTACACTTGGGCTTGAGCTAATGCTTGTGAGCCTGGCTTCTGAAACAGAGTCACAAAGGGAAAAAAAATGACACGAAGAAACATCACATGAATTAACATAAAATCAAGAAAATTAATAAATTAACAACAAAATAAAATAAAATTCATTGTGTTCTGTGTCCTTGAAATTGATTTTGGAACTGAAAACCCTCTGTCCTTTCAGGCAAACAGTCTCTTAGATATTGGACTGGCGGACAGGAGAGGAGAGGAGAGGAGAGGAGAGGAGAGGAGAGCAGTTCTGCTCTGTCAGGCCTGCAGTTCTGCGTGACAAGCCCTGAGCGAGCCCTGAGGCCTCCATACATGATACTACAGGCAGTATTGCTACTGGAAGGAAGGCTGCACTGGCAACAAATCCACACTGTCTTTTTGCAAAAAAGGGACTCTATTAGGTTGCTTACTCCCCTATTTTGTAGCTACAGGGACTGATTTGGAGCCAGCACCCCAAAGGCTTCCTCCAAAGGGCTGCACATATGCGGCTGTGTCAGCCCCATGTCACAATGCCAGCACCTGGCAACGCAGTGGTCACGAGGCCCCACGCAGGATCCAGAGGAGCAGCCTCCCGTGTCCACTGCCAGAGCTGGCCCGGGGGCAGCCCCAGCACATCTGACAGGAAGCACTTGAGGAGCTGCTGGAATCACAGGCCAGGGGCTGAGGGAAGAAAACCTTGCAGGAGGCTGCTGGAGGTTCTCCGCTGCAAGACAATCTGCTGGCAGGGCCACCTTCCAAGCTCGGCTCATGGATGCAAATCCTTTTCAACTGCATAGCAGTGGCAAGACCAAGGCAATTCCTTCTTGAGGAGCACTGCAGAGCTCACCATCCTCATCTCCTACAGAGCAACGCTCAGGAGCCGTAAGAGATAGGATGTCGAGGGCTTGCAAGGGCTTGCAAGGGCTTGCAGTGCTTTGGAACACCCACTGGTGTCCTACACAGGGACAGCAAGGATTCTTGCCCACAAGGTCTATCAGCTCAGAGGCAGTTGGGCACTCTGGCAAGTCCGCTAGATAGCTCCAGCTCAAGGGAGGATAGGCCTTGGGCAGCTCCTGGGAAGCATGAGCAGCCTGTGGGACAAGGAGCCAGGTCTGGCTCACATGCTCAGGGAACAGCCCATGGCCAGCACTGGGCTCAGCAAGGAACTTTTTCCCCCGGGGCACATTGGCACTGGTCCCCGGCGGTTTTTTGCCTTCCTCTGCAGTTCTCAGCACCGCCCCTTGCCACCATTTCTTTGGGCCATTTGGCCTGGGAGCCGGCTGCTCATGCTCCACCATGCTGGCAGCCGCAGCTGCCACTTCTCAGCTCTCCCTGCAGCTAACACAAGCGCCTGGCAGGGACCAGAGCGCTTCTCATGCATCCCTGCCCAAGAAGCACAGCAGCCAAACAAGTTGTGGAAGGCAAAAAGTCTGCTCGTCATCGCTACATGTCACGCTTTGGAAGAGATGCCACGGTACCACTCACCTCTTCTTCCTCTTCTTCCTCTTCTTCCTTTTCTTCTTCTTCTTCTTCTTCTTCCTCCTCTTTTGTGCATGGTCAGTCCCACAACTCCTTGTCAAGGTTCTCCCTCTGCAGGAACCGCGCACAGCTTGGCCTCTATTCCTGCTGCTGCTCTCTGCAGCTCTGGGACTTGCCTTTGCCAGCCTGCAAGGGATCTTTTCTCAGGCTAAACTGAAGAATGCCTCAGCCTACTCCTGGCTACACTTGGGCTTGAGCTAATGCTTGTGAGTCTGGGTTCTGAAACAGAGTCACAAAGGGAAAAAAAATGACATGAAGAAACATCACATGAATTAACATAAAATCAAGAAAGTTAATAAATTAACAACAAAATAAAATAAAATTCATTGTGTTATGTGTCCTTGACATTGATTTTGGAACTGAAACCCCTCTGTCCTTTCAGGCAAACAGTCTCTTAGATATTGGACTGGCGGACAGGAGAGAAGAGGAGAGGAGAGGAGGGGAGAGGAGAGCAGTTCTGCTCTGTCAGGCCTGCAGTTCTGCGTGACAAGCCCTGAGCGAGCCCTGAGGCCTCCATACATGATACTACAGGCAGTATTGCTACTGGAAGGAAGGCTGCACTGGCAACAAATCCACACTGTCTTTTTGCAAAAAAGGGACTCTATTAGGTTGCTTACTCCCCTATTTTGTAGCTACAGGGACTGATTTGGAGCCAGCACCCCAAAGGCTTCCTCCAAAGGGCTGCACATACGCGGCTGTGTCACCCCCATGTCACAATGCCAGCACCTGGCAACGCAGTGGTCACCAGGCCCCACGCAGGATCCAGAGGAGCAGCCTCCCGTGTCCACTGCCAGAGCTGGCCCGGGGGCAGCCCCAGCACATCTGACAGGAAGCACTTGAGGAGCAGCTGGAATCACAGGCCAGGGGCTGAGGGAAGAAAACCTTGCATGAGGCTGCTGGAGGTTCTCCGCTGCAAGACAATCTGCTGGCAGGGCCACCTTCCAAGCTCGGCTCATGGATGCAAATCCTTTCCAACTGGATAGCAGTGGCAAGACCAAGGCAATTCCTTCTTGAGGAGCACTGCAGAGCTCACCATCCTCATCTCCTACACAGCAACGCTCAGGAGCCGTAAGAGATAGGATGTCAAGGGCTTGCAAGGGCTTGCAAGGGCTTGCAGTGCTTTGGAACACCCACTGGTGTCCTACACAGGGACAGCAAGGATTCTTGCCCACAAGGTCTATCAGCTCAGAGGCAGTTGGGCACCCTGGCAAGTCCGCGACATAGCTCCAGCTCAAGGGAGGATAGGGCTTGGGCAGCTCCTGGGAAGCATGAGCAGCCTGTGGGACAAGGAGCCAGGTCTGGCTCACATGCTCAGGGAGCAGCCCATGGCCAGCACTGGGCTCAGCAAGGAACTTTTTCCCCCGGGGCACATTGGCACTGGTCCCCGGCGGTTTTTTGCCTTCCTCTGCAGTTCTCAGCACCGCCCCTTGCCACCATTTCTTTGGGCCATTTGGCCTGGGAGCCGGCTGCTCATGCTCCACCATGCTGCCAGCCGCGGCTGCCACTTCTCAGCTCTCCCTGCAGGTAACACAAGCGCCTGGCAGGGACCAGAGCGCTTCTCATGCATCCCTGCCCAAGAAGCACAGCAGCCAAACAAGTTGTGCAAGGCAAAAAGTCTGCTCGTCATCGCTACATGTCACGCTTTGGAAGAGATGCCACGGTACCACTCACCTCTTCTTCCTCTTCTTCCTCTTCTTCCTTTTCTTCTTCTTCTTCTTCTTCTTCCTCCTCTTTTGTGCATGGTCAGTCCCACAACTCCTTGTCAAGGTTCTCCCTCTGCAGGAACCGCGCACAGCTTGGCCTCTATTCCTGCTGCTGCTCTCTGCAGCTCTGGGACTTGCCTTTGCCAGCCTGCAAGGGATCTTTTCTCAGGCTAAACTGAAGAATGCCTCAGCCTACTCCTGGCTACACTTGGGCTTGAGCTAATGCTTGTGAGTCTGGGTTCTGAAACAGAGTCACAAAGGGAAAAAAAATGACATGAAGAAACATCACATGAATTAACATAAAATCAAGAAAGTTAATAAATTAACAACAAAATAAAATAAAATTCATTGTGTTATGTGTCCTTGACATTGATTTTGGAACTGAAACCCCTCTGTCCTTTCAGGCAAACAGTCTCTTAGATATTGGACTGGCGGACAGGAGAGAAGAGGAGAGGAGAGGAGGGGAGAGGAGAGCAGTTCTGCTCTGTCAGGCCTGCAGTTCTGCGTGACAAGCCCTGAGCGAGCCCTGAGGCCTCCATACATGATACTACAGGCAGTATTGCTACTGGAAGGAAGGCTGCACTGGCAACAAATCCACACTGTCTTTTTGCAAAAAAGGGACTCTATTAGGTTGCTTACTCCCCTATTTTGTAGCTACAGGGACTGATTTGGAGCCAGCACCCCAAAGGCTTCCTCCAAAGGGCTGCACATACGCGGCTGTGTCACCCCCATGTCACAATGCCAGCACCTGGCAACGCAGTGGTCACCAGGCCCCACGCAGGATCCAGAGGAGCAGCCTCCCGTGTCCACTGCCAGAGCTGGCCCGGGGGCAGCCCCAGCACATCTGACAGGAAGCACTTGAGGAGCAGCTGGAATCACAGGCCAGGGGCTGAGGGAAGAAAACCTTGCATGAGGCTGCTGGAGGTTCTCCGCTGCAAGACAATCTGCTGGCAGGGCCACCTTCCAAGCTCGGCTCATGGATGCAAATCCTTTCCAACTGGATAGCAGTGGCAAGACCAAGGCAATTCCTTCTTGAGGAGCACTGCAGAGCTCACCATCCTCATCTCCTACACAGCAACGCTCAGGAGCCGTAAGAGATAGGATGTCAAGGGCTTGCAAGGGCTTGCAAGGGCTTGCAGTGCTTTGGAACACCCACTGGTGTCCTACACAGGGACAGCAAGGATTCTTGCCCACAAGGTCTATCAGCTCAGAGGCAGTTGGGCACCCTGGCAAGTCCGCGACATAGCTCCAGCTCAAGGGAGGATAGGGCTTGGGCAGCTCCTGGGAAGCATGAGCAGCCTGTGGGACAAGGAGCCAGGTCTGGCTCACATGCTCAGGGAGCAGCCCATGGCCAGCACTGGGCTCAGCAAGGAACTTTTTCCCCCGGGGCACATTGGCACTGGTCCCCGGCGGTTTTTTGCCTTCCTCTGCAGTTCTCAGCACCGCCCCTTGCCACCATTTCTTTGGGCCATTTGGCCTGGGAGCCGGCTGCTCATGCTCCACCATGCTGCCAGCCGCGGCTGCCACTTCTCAGCTCTCCCTGCAGGTAACACAAGCGCCTGGCAGGGACCAGAGCGCTTCTCATGCATCCCTGCCCAAGAAGCACAGCAGCCAAACAAGTTGTGCAAGGCAAAAAGTCTGCTCGTCATCGCTACATGTCACGCTTTGGAAGAGATGCCACGGTACCACTCACCTCTTCTTCCTCTTCTTCCTCTTCTTCTTCTTCTTCTTCTTCTTCTTCTTCTTCTTCCTCCTCTTTTTTGCATGGTCAGTCCCACAACGCCTTGTCAAGGTTCTCCCTCTGCAGGAACCGCGCACAGCTTGGCCTCTATTCCTGCTGCTGCTCTCTGCAGCTCTGGGACTTGCCTTTGCCAGTCTGCAAGGGATCTTTTCTCAGGCTAAACTGAAGAATGCCTCAGCCTACTCCTGGCTACACTTGGGCTTGAGCTAATGCTTGTGAGCCTGGGTTCTGAAACAGAGTCACAAAGGGAAAAAAAATGACACGAAGAAACATAACATGAATTAACATAAAATGAAGAAAATTAATAAATTAACAACAAAGTAAAATAAAATTCATTGTGTTATGTGTCCTTGAAATTCATTTTGGAACTGAAACCCCTCTGTCCTTTCAGGCAAACAGTCTCTTAGATATTGGACTAGCGGACAGGAGAGAAGAGAAGAAGAGAGGACAGGAGAGGAGAGGAGAGGAGAGGAGAGGAGAGGAGAGGAGAGGAGAGGAGAGGAGAGGAGAGGAGAGGAGAGCAGTTCTGCTCTGTCAGGCCTGCAGTTCTGCGTGACAAGCCCTGAGCGAGCCCTGAGGCCTCCATACATGATACTACAGGCAGTATTGCTACTGGAAGGAAGGCTGCACTGGCAACAAATCCACACTGTCTTTTTGCAAAAAAGGGACTCTATTAGGTTGCTTACTCCCCTATTTTGTAGCTACAGGGACTGATTTGGAGCCAGCACCCCAAAGGCTTCCTCCAAAGGGCTGCACATATGCGGCTGTGTCAGCCCCATGTCACAATGCCAGCACCTGGCAACGCAGTGGTCACGAGGCCCCACGCAGGATCCAGAGGAGCAGCCTCCCGTGTCCACTGCCAGAGCTGGCCCGGGGGCAGCCCCAGCACATCTGACAGGAAGCACTTGAGGAGCTGCTGGAATCACAGGCCAGGGGCTGAGGGAAGAAAACCTTGCATGAGGCTGCTGGAGGTTCTCCGCTGCAAGACAATCTGCTGGCAGGGCCACCTTCCAAGCTCGGCTCATGGAGGCAAATCCTTTTCAACTGGATAGCAGTGGCAAGACCAAGGCAATTCCTTCTTGAGGAGCACTGCACAGCTCACCATCCTCATCTCCTACACAGCAACGCTCAGGAGCCGTAAGAGATAGGATGTCGAGGGCTTGCAAGGGCTTGCAAGGGCTTGCAGTGCTTTGGAACACCCACTGGTGTCCTACACAGGGACAGCAAGGATTCTTGCCCACAAGGTCTATCAGCTCAGAGGCACTTGGGCACTCTGGCAAGTCCGCCAGATAGCTCCAGCTCAAGGGAGGATAGGGCTTGGGCAGCTCCTGGGAAGCATGAGCAGCCTGTGGGACAAGGAGCCAGGTCTGGCTCACATGCTCAGGGAACAGCCCATGGCCAGCACTGGGCTCAGCAAGGAACTTTTTCCCCCGGGGCACATTGGCACTGGTCCCCGGCGGTTTTTTGCCTTCCTCTGCAGTTCTCAGCACCACCCCTTGCCACCATTTCTTTGGGCCGTTTGGCCTGGGAGCCGGCTGCTCATGCTCCACCATGCTGGCAGCCGCAGCTGCCACTTCTCAGCTCTCCCTGCAGGTAACACAAGCGCCTGGCAGGGACCAGAGCGCTTCTCATGCATCCCTGCCCAAGAAGCACAGCAGCCAAACAAGTTGTGGAAGGCAAAAAGTCTGCTCGTCATCGCTACATGTCACGCTTTGGAAGAGATGCCACGGTACCACTCACCTCTTCTTCCTCTTCTTCCTCTTCTTCCTTTTCTTCTTCTTCTTCTTCTTGTTCTTCCTCCTCTTTTGTGCATGGTCAGTCCCACAACTCCTTGTCAAGGTTCTCCCTCTGCAGGAACCGCGGACAGCTTGGCCTCTATTCCTGCTGCTGCTCTCTGCAGCTCTGGGACTTGCCTTTGCCAGCCTGCAAGGGATCTTTTCTCAGGCTAAACTGAAGAATGCCTCAGCCTACTCCTGGCTACACTTGGGCTTGAGCTAATGCTTGTGAGCCTGGCTTCTGAAACAGAGTCACAAAGGGAAAAAAAATGACACGAAGAAACATCACATGAATTAACATAAAATCAAGAAAATTAATAAATTAACAACAAAATAAAATAAAATTCATTGTGTTCTGTGTCCTTGAAATTGATTTTGGAACTGAAAACCCTCTGTCCTTTCAGGCAAACAGTCTCTTAGATATTGGACTGGCGGACAGGAGAGGAGAGGAGAGGAGAGGAGAGGAGAGGAGAGCAGTTCTGCTCTGTCAGGCCTGCAGTTCTGCGTGACAAGCCCTGAGCGAGCCCTGAGGCCTCCATACATGATACTACAGGCAGTATTGCTACTGGAAGGAAGGCTGCACTGGCAACAAATCCACACTGTCTTTTTGCAAAAAAGGGACTCTATTAGGTTGCTTACTCCCCTATTTTGTAGCTACAGGGACTGATTTGGAGCCAGCACCCCAAAGGCTTCCTCCAAAGGGCTGCACATATGCGGCTGTGTCAGCCCCATGTCACAATGCCAGCACCTGGCAACGCAGTGGTCACGAGGCCCCACGCAGGATCCAGAGGAGCAGCCTCCCGTGTCCACTGCCAGAGCTGGCCCGGGGGCAGCCCCAGCACATCTGACAGGAAGCACTTGAGGAGCTGCTGGAATCACAGGCCAGGGGCTGAGGGAAGAAAACCTTGCAGGAGGCTGCTGGAGGTTCTCCGCTGCAAGACAATCTGCTGGCAGGGCCACCTTCCAAGCTCGGCTCATGGATGCAAATCCTTTTCAACTGCATAGCAGTGGCAAGACCAAGGCAATTCCTTCTTGAGGAGCACTGCAGAGCTCACCATCCTCATCTCCTACAGAGCAACGCTCAGGAGCCGTAAGAGATAGGATGTCGAGGGCTTGCAAGGGCTTGCAAGGGCTTGCAGTGCTTTGGAACACCCACTGGTGTCCTACACAGGGACAGCAAGGATTCTTGCCCACAAGGTCTATCAGCTCAGAGGCAGTTGGGCACTCTGGCAAGTCCGCTAGATAGCTCCAGCTCAAGGGAGGATAGGCCTTGGGCAGCTCCTGGGAAGCATGAGCAGCCTGTGGGACAAGGAGCCAGGTCTGGCTCACATGCTCAGGGAACAGCCCATGGCCAGCACTGGGCTCAGCAAGGAACTTTTTCCCCCGGGGCACATTGGCACTGGTCCCCGGCGGTTTTTTGCCTTCCTCTGCAGTTCTCAGCACCGCCCCTTGCCACCATTTCTTTGGGCCATTTGGCCTGGGAGCCGGCTGCTCATGCTCCACCATGCTGGCAGCCGCAGCTGCCACTTCTCAGCTCTCCCTGCAGGTAACACAAGCGCCTGGCAGGGACCAGAGCGCTTCTCATGCATCCCTGCCCAAGAAGCACAGCAGCCAAACAAGTTGTGCAAGGCAAAAAGTCTGCTCGTCATCGCTACATGTCACGCTTTGGAAGAGATGCCACGGTACCACTCACCTCTTCTTCCTCTTCTTCCTCTTCTTCCTTTTCTTCTTCTTCTTCTTCTTCTTCCTCCTCTTTTGTGCATGGTCAGTCCCACAACTCCTTGTCAAGGTTCTCCCTCTGCAGGAACCGCGCACAGCTTGGCCTCTATTCCTGCTGCTGCTCTCTGCAGCTCTGGGACTTGCCTTTGCCAGCCTGCAAGGGATCTTTTCTCAGGCTAAACTGAAGAATGCCTCAGCCTACTCCTGGCTACACTTGGGCTTGAGCTAATGCTTGTGAGTCTGGGTTCTGAAACAGAGTCACAAAGGGAAAAAAAATGACATGAAGAAACATCACATGAATTAACATAAAATCAAGAAAGTTAATAAATTAACAACAAAATAAAATAAAATTCATTGTGTTATGTGTCCTTGACATTGATTTTGGAACTGAAACCCCTCTGTCCTTTCAGGCAAACAGTCTCTTAGATATTGGACTGGCGGACAGGAGAGAAGAGGAGAGGAGAGGAGGGGAGAGGAGAGCAGTTCTGCTCTGTCAGGCCTGCAGTTCTGCGTGACAAGCCCTGAGCGAGCCCTGAGGCCTCCATACATGATACTACAGGCAGTATTGCTACTGGAAGGAAGGCTGCACTGGCAACAAATCCACACTGTCTTTTTGCAAAAAAGGGACTCTATTAGGTTGCTTACTCCCCTATTTTGTAGCTACAGGGACTGATTTGGAGCCAGCACCCCAAAGGCTTCCTCCAAAGGGCTGCACATACGCGGCTGTGTCACCCCCATGTCACAATGCCAGCACCTGGCAACGCAGTGGTCACCAGGCCCCACGCAGGATCCAGAGGAGCAGCCTCCCGTGTCCACTGCCAGAGCTGGCCCGGGGGCAGCCCCAGCACATCTGACAGGAAGCACTTGAGGAGCAGCTGGAATCACAGGCCAGGGGCTGAGGGAAGAAAACCTTGCATGAGGCTGCTGGAGGTTCTCCGCTGCAAGACAATCTGCTGGCAGGGCCACCTTCCAAGCTCGGCTCATGGATGCAAATCCTTTCCAACTGGATAGCAGTGGCAAGACCAAGGCAATTCCTTCTTGAGGAGCACTGCAGAGCTCACCATCCTCATCTCCTACACAGCAACGCTCAGGAGCCGTAAGAGATAGGATGTCAAGGGCTTGCAAGGGCTTGCAAGGGCTTGCAGTGCTTTGGAACACCCACTGGTGTCCTACACAGGGACAGCAAGGATTCTTGCCCACAAGGTCTATCAGCTCAGAGGCAGTTGGGCACCCTGGCAAGTCCGCGACATAGCTCCAGCTCAAGGGAGGATAGGGCTTGGGCAGCTCCTGGGAAGCATGAGCAGCCTGTGGGACAAGGAGCCAGGTCTGGCTCACATGCTCAGGGAGCAGCCCATGGCCAGCACTGGGCTCAGCAAGGAACTTTTTCCCCCGGGGCACATTGGCACTGGTCCCCGGCGGTTTTTTGCCTTCCTCTGCAGTTCTCAGCACCGCCCCTTGCCACCATTTCTTTGGGCCATTTGGCCTGGGAGCCGGCTGCTCATGCTCCACCATGCTGCCAGCCGCGGCTGCCACTTCTCAGCTCTCCCTGCAGGTAACACAAGCGCCTGGCAGGGACCAGAGCGCTTCTCATGCATCCCTGCCCAAGAAGCACAGCAGCCAAACAAGTTGTGCAAGGCAAAAAGTCTGCTCGTCATCGCTACATGTCACGCTTTGGAAGAGATGCCACGGTACCACTCACCTCTTCTTCCTCTTCTTCCTCTTCTTCCTCTTCTTCTTCTTCTTCTTCTTCTTCTTCTTCCTCCTCTTTTTTGCATGGTCAGTCCCACAACGCCTTGTCAAGGTTCTCCCTCTGCAGGAACCGCGCACAGCTTGGCCTCTATTCCTGCTGCTGCTCTCTGCAGCTCTGGGACTTGCCTTTGCCAGTCTGCAAGGGATCTTTTCTCAGGCTAAACTGAAGAATGCCTCAGCCTACTCCTGGCTACACTTGGGCTTGAGCTAATGCTTGTGAGCCTGGGTTCTGAAACAGAGTCACAAAGGGAAAAAAAATGACACGAAGAAACATAACATGAATTAACATAAAATGAAGAAAATTAATAAATTAACAACAAAGTAAAATAAAATTCATTGTGTTATGTGTCCTTGAAATTCATTTTGGAACTGAAACCCCTCTGTCCTTTCAGGCAAACAGTCTCTTAGATATTGGACTAGCGGACAGGAGAGAAGAGAAGAAGAGAGGACAGGAGAGGAGAGGAGAGGAGAGGAGAGGAGAGGAGAGGAGAGGAGAGGAGAGGAGAGGAGAGGAGAGCAGTTCTGCTCTGTCAGGCCTGCAGTTCTGCGTGACAAGCCCTGAGCGAGCCCTGAGGCCTCCATACATGATACTACAGGCAGTATTGCTACTGGAAGGAAGGCTGCACTGGCAACAAATCCACACTGTCTTTTTGCAAAAAAGGGACTCTATTAGGTTGCTTACTCCCCTATTTTGTAGCTACAGGGACTGATTTGGAGCCAGCACCCCAAAGGCTTCCTCCAAAGGGCTGCACATATGCGGCTGTGTCAGCCCCATGTCACAATGCCAGCACCTGGCAACGCAGTGGTCACGAGGCCCCACGCAGGATCCAGAGGAGCAGCCTCCCGTGTCCACTGCCAGAGCTGGCCCGGGGGCAGCCCCAGCACATCTGACAGGAAGCACTTGAGGAGCTGCTGGAATCACAGGCCAGGGGCTGAGGGAAGAAAACCTTGCATGAGGCTGCTGGAGGTTCTCCGCTGCAAGACAATCTGCTGGCAGGGCCACCTTCCAAGCTCGGCTCATGGAGGCAAATCCTTTTCAACTGGATAGCAGTGGCAAGACCAAGGCAATTCCTTCTTGAGGAGCACTGCACAGCTCACCATCCTCATCTCCTACACAGCAACGCTCAGGAGCCGTAAGAGATAGGATGTCGAGGGCTTGCAAGGGCTTGCAAGGGCTTGCAGTGCTTTGGAACACCCACTGGTGTCCTACACAGGGACAGCAAGGATTCTTGCCCACAAGGTCTATCAGCTCAGAGGCACTTGGGCACTCTGGCAAGTCCGCCAGATAGCTCCAGCTCAAGGGAGGATAGGGCTTGGGCAGCTCCTGGGAAGCATGAGCAGCCTGTGGGACAAGGAGCCAGGTCTGGCTCACATGCTCAGGGAACAGCCCATGGCCAGCACTGGGCTCAGCAAGGAACTTTTTCCCCCGGGGCACATTGGCACTGGTCCCCGGCGGTTTTTTGCCTTCCTCTGCAGTTCTCAGCACCACCCCTTGCCACCATTTCTTTGAGCCGTTTGGCCTGAGAGCCGGCTGCTCATGCTCCACCATGCTGGCAGCCGCAGCTGCCACTTCTCAGCTCTCCCTGCAGGTAACACAAGCGCCTGGCAGGGACCAGAGCGCTTCTCATGCATCCCTGCCCAAGAAGCACAGCAGCCAAACAAGTTGTGCAAGGCAAAAAGTCTGCTCGTCATCGCTACATGTCACGCTTTGGAAGAGATGCCACGGTACCACTCACCTCTTCTTCCTCTTCTTCCTCTTCTTCCTCTTCTTCTTCTTCTTCTTCTTCTTCTTCTTCCTCCTCTTTTGTGCATGGTCAGTCCCACAACTCCTTGTCAAGGTTCTCCCTCTGCAGGAACCGCGGACAGCTTGGCCTCTATTCCTGCTGCTGCTCTCTGCAGCTCTGGGACTTGCCTTTGCCAGCCTGAAAGGGATCTTTTCTCAGGCTAAACTGAAGAATGCCTCAGCCTACTCCTGGCTACACTTGGGCTTGAGCTAATGCTTGTGAGCCTGGGTTCTGAAACAGAGTCACAAAGGGAAAAAAAATGACACGAAGAAACATAACATGAATTAACATAAAATGAAGAAAATTAATAAATTAACAACAAAGTAAAATAAAATTCATTGTGTTATGTGTCCTTGAAATTCATTTTGGAACTGAAACCCCTCTGTCCTTTCAGGCAAACAGTCTCTTAGATATTGGACTAGCGGACAGGAGAGAAGAGAAGAAGAGAGGACAGGAGAGGAGAGGAGAGGAGAGGAGAGGAGAGGAGAGGAGAGGAGAGGAGAGGAGAGGAGAGGAGAGGAGAGCAGTTCTGCTCTGTCAGGCCTGCAGTTCTGCGTGACAAGCCCTGAGCGAGCCCTGAGGCCTCCATACATGATACTACAGGCAGTATTGCTACTGGAAGGAAGGCTGCACTGGCAACAAATCCACACTGTCTTTTTGCAAAAAAGGGACTCTATTAGGTTGCTTACTCCCCTATTTTGTAGCTACAGGGACTGATTTGGAGCCAGCACCCCAAAGGCTTCCTCCAAAGGGCTGCACATATGCGGCTGTGTCAGCCCCATGTCACAATGCCAGCACCTGGCAACGCAGTGGTCACGAGGCCCCACGCAGGATCCAGAGGAGCAGCCTCCCGTGTCCACTGCCAGAGCTGGCCCGGGGGCAGCCCCAGCACATCTGACAGGAAGCACTTGAGGAGCTGCTGGAATCACAGGCCAGGGGCTGAGGGAAGAAAACCTTGCATGAGGCTGCTGGAGGTTCTCCGCTGCAAGACAATCTGCTGGCAGGGCCACCTTCCAAGCTCGGCTCATGGAGGCAAATCCTTTTCAACTGGATAGCAGTGGCAAGACCAAGGCAATTCCTTCTTGAGGAGCACTGCACAGCTCACCATCCTCATCTCCTACACAGCAACGCTCAGGAGCCGTAAGAGATAGGATGTCGAGGGCTTGCAAGGGCTTGCAAGGGCTTGCAGTGCTTTGGAACACCCACTGGTGTCCTACACAGGGACAGCAAGGATTCTTGCCCACAAGGTCTATCAGCTCAGAGGCACTTGGGCACTCTGGCAAGTCCGCCAGATAGCTCCAGCTCAAGGGAGGATAGGGCTTGGGCAGCTCCTGGGAAGCATGAGCAGCCTGTGGGACAAGGAGCCAGGTCTGGCTCACATGCTCAGGGAACAGCCCATGGCCAGCACTGGGCTCAGCAAGGAACTTTTTCCCCCGGGGCACATTGGCACTGGTCCCCGGCGGTTTTTTGCCTTCCTCTGCAGTTCTCAGCACCACCCCTTGCCACCATTTCTTTGAGCCGTTTGGCCTGAGAGCCGGCTGCTCATGCTCCACCATGCTGGCAGCCGCAGCTGCCACTTCTCAGCTCTCCCTGCAGGTAACACAAGCGCCTGGCAGGGACCAGAGCGCTTCTCATGCATCCCTGCCCAAGAAGCACAGCAGCCAAACAAGTTGTGCAAGGCAAAAAGTCTGCTCGTCATCGCTACATGTCACGCTTTGGAAGAGATGCCACGGTACCACTCACCTCTTCTTCCTCTTCTTCCTCTTCTTCCTCTTCTTCTTCTTCTTCTTCTTCTTCTTCTTCCTCCTCTTTTGTGCATGGTCAGTCCCACAACTCCTTGTCAAGGTTCTCCCTCTGCAGGAACCGCGGACAGCTTGGCCTCTATTCCTGCTGCTGCTCTCTGCAGCTCTGGGACTTGCCTTTGCCAGCCTGAAAGGGATCTTTTCTCAGGCTAAACTGAAGAATGCCTCAGCCTACTCCTGGCTACACTTGGGCTTGAGCTAATGCTTGTGAGCCTGGGTTCTGAAACAGAGTCACAAAGGGAAAAAAAATGACACGAAGAAACATCACATGAATTAACATAAAATCAAGAAAATTAATAAATTAACAACAAAATAAAATAAAATTCATTGTGTTATGTGTCCTTGATTTTGGAACTGAAACCCCTCTGTCCTTTCAGGCAAACAGTCTCTTAGATACTGGACTGGCGGACAGGAGAGGAGAGGAGAGGAGAGGAGAGGAGAGCAGTTCTGCTCTGCCAGGCCTGCAGTTCTGCGTGACAAGCCCTGAGCGAGCCCTGAGGCCTCCATACATGATACTACAGGCAGTATTGCTACTGGAAGTAAGGCTGCACTGGCAACAAGTCCACACTGTCTTTTTGCAAAAAAGGGACTCTATGAGGTTGCTTACTCCCCTATTTTGTAGGTACAGGGACTGATTTGGAGCCAGCACCCCAAAGGCTTCCTCCAAAGGGCTGCACATATGCGGCTGTGTCACCCCCATGTCACAATGCCAGCACCTGGCAACGCAGTGGTCACGAGGCCCCACGCAGGATCCAGAGGAGCAGCCTCCCGTGTCCACTGCCAGAGCTGGCCCGGGGGCAGCCCCAGCACATCTGACAGGAAGCACTTGAGGAGCTGCTGGAATCACAGGCCAGGGGCTGAGGGAAGAAAACCTTGCAGGAGGCTGCTGGAGGTTCTCCGCTGCAAGACAATCTGCTGGCAGGGCCACCTTCCAAGCTCGGCTCATGGATGCAAATCCTTTTCAACTGCATAGCAGTGGCAAGACCAAGGCAATTCCTTCTTGAGGAGCACTGCACAGCTCACCATCCTCATCTCCTACACAGCAACGCTCAGGAGCCGTAAGAGATAGGATGTCGAGGGCTTGCAAGGGCTTGCAAGGGCTTGCAGTGCTTTGGAACACCCACTGGTGTCCTACACAGGGACAGCAAGGATTCTTGCCCACAAGGTCTATCAGCTCAGAGGCACTTGGGCACTCTGGCAAGTCCGCTAGATAGCTCCAGCTCAAGGGAGGATAGGGCTTGGGCAGCTCCTGGGAAGCATGAGCAGCCTGTGGGACAAGGAGCCAGGTCTGGCTCACATGCTCAGGGAACAGCCCATGGCCAGCACTGGGCTCAGCAAGGAACTTTTTCCCCCGGGGCACATTGGCACTGGTCCCCAGCGGTTTTTTGCCTTCCTCTGCAGTTCTCAGCACCGCCCCTTGCCACCATTTCTTTGGACCATTTGGCCTGGGAGCCGGCTGCTCATGCTCCACCATGCTGGCAGCCGCAGCTGCCACTTCTCAGCTCTCCCTGCAGGTAACACAAGCGCCTGGCAGGGACCAGAGCGCTTCTCATGCATCCCTGCCCAAGAAGCACAGCAGCCAAACAAGTTGTGCAAGGCAAAAAGTCTGCTCGTCATCGCTACATGTCACGCTTTGGAAGAGATGCCACGGTACCACTCACCTCTTCTTCCTCTTCTTCCTCTTCTTCCTTTTCTTCTTCTTCTTCTTCTTCTTCCTCCTCTTTTGTGCATGGTCAGTCCCACAACTCCTTGTCAAGGTTCTCCCTCTGTAGGAACCGCGCACAGCTTGGCCTCTATTCCTGCTGCTGCTCTCTGCAGCTCTGGGACTTGCCTTTGCCAGCCTGCAAGGGATCTTTTCTCAGGCTAAACTGAAGAATGCCTCAGCCTACTCCTGGCTACACTTGGGCTTGAGCTAATGCTTGTGAGCCTGGGTTCTGAAACAGAGTCACAAAGGGAAAAAAAATGACACGAAGAAACATAACATGAATTAACATAAAATGAAGAAAATTAATAAATTAACAACAAAATAAAATAAAATTCATTGTGTTATGTGTCCTTGACATTGATTTTGGAACTGAAACCCCTCTGTCCTTTCAGGCAAACAGTCTCTTAGATATTGGACTGGCGGACAGGAGAGAAGAGGAGAGGAGAGGAGGGGAGAGGAGAGGAGAGGAGAGGAGAGGAGAGGAGAGGAGAGGAGAGGAGAGGAGAGGAGAGGAGAGGAGAGCAGTTCTGCTCTGTCAGGCCTGCAGTTCTGCGTGACAAGCCCTGAGCGAGCCCTGAGGCCTCCATACATGATACTACAGGCAGTATTGCTACTGGAAGTAAGGCTGCACTGGCAACAAATCCACACTGTATTTTGCAAAAAAGGGACTCTATTAGGTTGCTTACTCCCCTATTTTGTAGGTACAGGGACTGATTTGGAGCCAGCACCCCAAAGGCTTCCTCCAAAGGGCTGCACATATGCGGCTGTGTCACCCCCATGTCACAATGCCAGCACCCGGCAACGCAGTGGTCACGAGGCCCCACACAGGATCCAGAGGAGCAGCCTCCCGTGTCCACTGCCAGAGCTGGCCCGGGGGCAGCCTCAGCACATCTGACAGGAAGCACTTGCGGAGCTGCTGGAATCACAGGCCCACAAGTCCTTGTCAAGGTTCTCCCTCTGCAGGAACAGACAGAGCAGAACTGCTCTCCTCTCCTCTCCTCTTCTCTCCTCTCCTCTCCTCTCCTCTCCTCTCCTCTCCTCTCCTCTCCTCTCCTCTTCTCTCCTGTCCGCCAGTCCAATATCAAAGAGTCTGTTTGCCTGAAAGGACAGAGGGGTTTCAGTTCCAAAATCAATTTCAAGGACACATAACACAATGAATTTTATTTTATTTTGTTGTTAATTTATTAATTTTCTTGATTTTATGTTAATTCATGTGATGTTTCTTCGTGTCATTTTTTTTCCCTTTGTGACTCTGTTTCAGAAGCCAGGCTCACAAGCATTAGCTCAAGCCCAAGTGTAGCCAGGAGTAGGCTGAGGCATTCTTCAGTTTAGCCTGAGAAAAGATCCCTTGCAGGCTGGCAAAGGCAAGTCCCAGAGCTGCAGAGAGCAGCAGCAGGAATAGAGGCCAAGCTGTCCGCGGTTCCTGCAGAGGGAGAACCTTGACAAGGAGTTGTGGGACTGACCATGCACAAAAGAGGAGGAGGAAGAAGAAGAAGAAGAAGAAGAAGAGGAAGAAGAGCAAGAAGAGGAAGAAGAGGTGAGTGGTACCGTGGCATCTCTTCCAAAGCGTGACACGTAGCGATGACGAGCAGACTTTTTGCCTTCCACAACTTGTTTGGCTGCTGTGCTTCTTGGGCAGGGATGCATGAGAAGCGCTCTGGTCCCTGCCAGGTGCTTGTGTTACCTGCAGGGAGAGCTGAGAAGTGGCAGCTGCGGCTGCCAGCATGGTGGAGCATGAGCAGCCGGCTCCCAGGCCAAATGGCCCAAAGAAATGGTGGCAAGGGGTGGTGCTGAGAACTGCAGAGGAAGGCAAAAAACCGCCGGGGACCAGTGCCAATGTGCCCCGGGGGAAAAAGTTCCTTGCTGAGCCCAGTGCTGGCCATGGGCTGTTCCCTGAGCATGTGAGCCAGACCTGGCTCCTTGTCCCACAGGCTGCTCATGCTTCCCAGGAGCTGCCCAAGCCCTATCCTCCCTTGAGCTGGAGCTATGTCGTGGACTTGCCAGAGTGCCCAAGTGCCTCTGAGCTGATAGACCTTGTGGGCAAGAATCCTTGCTGTCCCTGTGTAGGACACCAGTGGGTGTTCCAAAGCACTGCAAGCCCTTGCAAGCCCTTGCAAGCCCTCGACATCCTATCTCTTACGGCTCCTGAGCTTTGCTCTGTGGGAGATGAGGATGTTGAGCTCTGCAGTGCTCCTCAAGAAGGAATTGCCTTGGTCTTGCCACTGCTATCCAGTTGAAAAGGATTTGCATCCATGAGCCGAGCTTGGAAGGTGGCCCTGCCAGCAGATTGTCTTGCAGCGGAGAACCTCCAGCAGCCTCCTGCAAGGTTTTCTTCCCTCAGCCCCTGGCCTGTGATTCCAGCAGCTCCTCAAGTGCTTCCTGTCAGATGTGCTGGGGCTGCCCCCGGGCCAGCTCTGGCAGTGGACACGGGAGGCTGCTCCTCTGGATCCTGCGTGGGGCCTCGTGCCCACTGCGTTGCCGGGTGCTGGCATTGTGACATGGGGCTGACACAGCCGCATATGTGCAGCCCTTTGGAGGAAGCCTTTGGGGTGCTGGCTCCAAATCAGTCCCTGTACCTACAAAATAGGGGAGTAAGCAACCTAATAGAGTTCCTTTTTTGCAAAAAGACAGTGTGGATTTGTTGCCAGTGCAGCCTTCCTTCCAGTAGCAATACTGCCTGTAGTATCATGTATGGAGGCCTCAGGGCTCGCTCAGGGCTTGTCACACAGAACTGCAGGCCTGACAGGGCAGAACTGTTCTCCTCTCCTCTCCTCTCCTCTCCTCTCCTCTCCTCTCCTCTCCTCTCCTCTCCTCTCCTCTCCTCTCCTCTCCTCTCCTCTCCTCTCCTCTCCTCTTCTCTTCTCTCCTGTCCGCCAGTCCAGTATCTAAGAGACTGTTTGCCTGAAAGGACAGAGGGTTTTCAGTTCCAAAATCAATTTCAAGGACACATAACACAATGAATTTTATTTGATTTTGTTGTTAATTTATTAATTTTCGTGATTTTATGTTAATTCATGTGATGTTTCTTCGTGTCATTTTTTTTCCCTTTGTGACTCTGTTTCAGAAGCCAGGCTCACAAGCATTAGCTCAAGCCCAAGTGTAGCCAGGAGTAGGCTGAGGCCTTCTTCAGTTTAGCCTGAGAAAAGATCCCTTGCAGGCTGGCAAAGGCAAGTCCCAGAGCTGCAGAGAGCAGCAGCAGGAATAGAGGCCAAGCTGTCCGCGGTTCCTGCAGAGGGAGAACCTTGGCAAGGAGTTGTGGGACTGACCATGCACAAAAGTGGACGAAGAAGAAGAAGAAGAAGAAGAAGAAGAAGAGGAAGAAGAGGAAGAAGAGGAAGAAGAGGTGAGTGGTACCGTGGCATCTCTTCCAAAGCGTGACACATAGCGATGACGAGCAGACTTTTTGCCTTCCACAACTTGTTTGGCTGCTGTGCTTCTTGGGCAGGGATGCATGAAAAGTGCTCTGGTCCCTGCCAGGTGCTTGTGTTACCTGCAGGGAGAGCTGAGAAGTGGCAGCTGCGGCTGCCAGCATGGTGGAGCATGAGCAGCCGGCTCCCAGGCCAAATGGCCCAAAGAAATGGTGGCAAGGGGCGGTGCTGAGAACTGCAGAGGAAGGCAAAAAACCGCCGGGGACCAGTGCCAATGTGCCCCGGGGGAAAAAGTTCCTTGCTGAGCCCAGTGCTGGCCATGGGCTGTTCCCTGAGCATGTGAGCCAGACCTGGCTCCTTGTCCCACAGGCTGCTCATGCTTCCCAGGAGCTGCCCAAGCCCTATCCTCCCTTTAGCTGGAGCTATCTGGCGGACTTGCCAGAGTGCCCAACTGCCTCTGAGCTGATAGACCTTGTGGGAGAGAAGCCTTGCTGTCCCTGTGTAGGACACCAGTGTGTGTTCCAAAGCACTGCAAGCCCTTGCAAGCCCTTGCAAGCCCTCGACATCCTATCTCTTACGGCTCCTGAGCGTTGCTGTGTAGGAGATGAGGATGTTGAGCTCTGCAGTGCTCCTCAAGAAGGAATTGCCTTGGTCTTGCCACTGCTATCCAGTTGAAAAGGATTTGCATCCATGAGCCGAGCTTGGAAGGTGGCCCTGCCAGCAGATTGTCTTGCAGCGGAGAACCTCCAGCAGCCTCCTGCAAGGTTTTCTTCCCTCAGCCCCTGGCCTGTGATTCCAGCAGCTCCTCAAGTGCTTCCTGTCAGATGTGCTGGGGCTGCCCCCGGGCCAGCTCTGGCAGTGGACACGGGAGGCTGCTCCTCTGGATCCTGCGTGGGGCCTCGTGCCCACTGCGTTGCCGGGTGCTGGCATTGTGACATGGGGCTGACACAGCCGCATATGTGCAGCCCTTTGGAGGAAGCCTTTGGGGTGCTGGCTCAATCAGTCCCTGTACCTACAAAATAGGGGAGTAAGCAACCTCATAGAGTCCCTTTTTTGCAAAAAGACAGTGTGGATTTGTTGCCAGTGCAGCCTTACTTCCAGTAGCAATACTGCCTGTAGTATCATGTATGGAGGCCTCAGGCTCGCTCAGGGCTTGTCACGCAGAACTGCAGGCCTGACAGAGCAGAACTGCTCTCCTCTCCTCTCCTCTCCTCTCCTCTCGTCTCCTCTCCTCTCCTCTTCCTCTCCTCTTCTCTCCTGTCCGCCAGTCCAATATCTAAGAGACTGTTTGCCTGGAAGGACAGAGGGGTTTCAGTTCCAAAATCAATGTCAAGGACACATAACACAATGAATTTTATTTTATTTTGTTGTTAATTTATTAATTTTCTTGATTTTATGTTAATTCATGTGATGTTTCTTCTTGTCATTTTTTTTCTCTTTGTGACTCTGTTTCAGAACCCAGGCTCACAAGCATTAGCTCAAGCCCAAGTGTAGCCAGGAGTAGGCTGAGGCATTCTTCAGTTTAGCCTGAGAAAAGATTCCTTGCAGGCTGGCAAAGGCAAGTCCCAGAGCTGCAGAGAGCAGCAGCAGGAACAGAGGCCAAGCTGTCCGCGGTTCCTGCAGAGGGAGAACCTTGACAAGGAGTTGTGGGACTGCATGCACAAAAGAGGAGGAAGAAGAAGAAGAAGAAGAAGAAGAAGAAGAAGAAGAGGAAGAAGAGGAAGAAGAGGTGAGTGGTACCGTGGCATCTCTTCCAAAGCGTGACATGTAGCGATGACGAGCGGACTTTTTGCCTTCCACAACTTGTTTGGCTGCTGTGCTTCTTGGGCAGGGATGCATGAGAAGTGCTCTGGTCCCTGCCAGGCTCTTGTGTTACCTGCAGGGAGAGCTGAGAAGTGGCAGCTGCGGCTGCCAGCATGGTGGAGCATGAGCAGCCGGCTCCCAGGCCAAATGGCCACAAAAAATGGTGGCAAGGGGCAGTGCTGAGAACTGCAGAGGAAGGCAAAAAACCGCCGGGGACCAGTGCCAATGTGCCCCGGGGGAAAAAGTTCCTTGCTGAGCCCAGTGCTGGCCATGGGCTGTTCCCTGAGCATGTGAGCCAGACCTGGCTCCTTGTCCCACAGGCTGCTCATGCTTCCCAGGAGCTGCCCAAGCCCTATCCTCCCTTGAGCTGGAGCTATCTGGCGGACTTGCCAGAGTGCCCAAGTGCCTCTGAGCTGATAGACCTTGTGGGCAAGAATCCTTGCTGTCCCTGTGTAGGACACCAGTGGGTGTTCCAAAGCACTGCAAGCCCTTGCAAGCCCTCGACATCCTATCTCTTACGGCTCCTGAGCGTTGCTGTGTAGGAGATGAGGATGGTGAGCTCTGCAGTGCTCCTCAAGAAGGAATTGCCTTGGTCTTGCCACTGCTATGCAGTTGAAAAGGATTTGCATCCATGAGCCGAGCTTGGAAGGTGGCCCTGCCAGCACATTGTCTTGCAGCGGAGAACCTCCAGCAGCCTCATGCAAGGTTTTCTTCCCTCAGCCCCTGGCCTGTGATTCCAGCAGCTCCTCAAGTGCTTCCTGTGAGATGTGCTGGGGCTGCCCCCGGGCCAGCTCTGGCAGTGGACACGGGAGGCTGCTCCTCTGGATCCTGCGTGGGGCCTCGTGCCCACTGCGTTGCCGGGTGCTGGCATTGTGACATGGGGGTGACACAGCCGCATATGTGCAGCCCTTTGGAGGAAGCCTTTGGGGTGCTGGCTCCAAATCAGTCCTGTAGCTACAAAATAGGGGAGTAAGCAACCTCATAGAGTCCCTTTTTTGCAAAAAGACAGTGTGGATTTGTTGCCAGTGCAGCCTTCCTTCCAGTAGCAATACTGCCTGTAGTATCATGTATGGAGGCCTCAGGGCTCGCTCAGGGCTTGTCACGCAGAACTGCAGGCCTGACAGAGCAGAACTGCTCTCCTCCTCTCCTCTCCTCTCCTCTCCTCTCCTCTCCTCTCCTCTCCTCTCCTCTCCTCTCCTGTCCGCCAGTCCAATATCTGAGACTGTTTGCCTGAAAGGACAGAGGGTTTTCAGTTCCAAAATCAATGTCAAGGACACATAACACAATGAATTTTAATTTTTATTTTGTTGTTAATTTATTAATTTTCTTCATTTTATGTTAATTCATGTTATGTTTCTTCGTGTCATTTTTTTTCCCTTTGTGACTCTGTTTCAGAACCCAGGCTCACAAGCATTAGCTCAAGCCCAAGTGTAGCCAGGAGTAGGCTGAGGCATTCTTCAGTTTAGCCTGAGAAAAGATCCCTTGCAGGCTGGCAAAGGCAAGTCCAGAGCTGCAGAGAGCAGCAGCAGGAATAGAGGCCAAGCTGTGCGCGGTTCCTGCAGAGGGAGAACCTTGACAAGGAGTTGTGGGACTGACCATGCACAAAAGAGGAGGAAGAAGAAGAAGAAGAAGAAGAAGAGCAAGAAGAGGAAGAAGAGGTGAGTGGTACCGTGGCATCTCTTCCAAAGCGTGACATGTAGCGATGATGAGCAGACTTTTTGCCTTCCACAACTTGTTTGGCTGCTGTGCTTCTTGGGCAGGGATGCATGAGAAGCGTTCTGGTCCCTGCCAGGTGCTTGTGTTAGCTGCAGGGAGAGCTGAGAAGTGGCAGCTGCGGCTGCTAGCATGGTGGAGCATGAGCAGCCAGCTCCCAGGCCAAATGGCCCAAAGAAATGGTGGCAAGGGGTGGTGCTGAGAACTGCAGAGGAAGGCAAAAAACCGCCGGGGACCAGTGCCAATGTGCTCCGGGGGAAAAAGTTCCTTGCTGAGCCCAGTGCTGGCCATGGGCTGTTCCCTGAGCATGTGAGCCAGACCTGGCTCCTTGTCCCACAGGCTGCTCATGCTTCCCAGGAGCTGCCCAAGCCCTATCCTCCCTTGAGCTGGAGCTATCTGGCGGACTTGCCAGAGTGCCCAGCTGACTCTGAGCTGATAGACCTTGTGGGCAAGAATCCTTTGCTGTCCCTGTGTAGGACACCAGTGGGTGTTCCAAAGCACTGCAAGCCCTTGCAAGCCCTTGCAAGCCCTCGACATCCTATCTCTTACGGCTCCTGAGCGTTGCTGTGTAGGAGATGAGGATGGTGAGCTCTGCAGTGCTCCTCAAGAAGGAATTGCCTTGGTCTTGCCACTGCTATCCAGTTGAAAAGGATTTGCATCCATGAGCCGAGCTTGGAAGGTGGCCCTGCCAGGACATTGTCTTGCAGCGGAGAACCTCCAGCAGCCTCATGCAAGGTTTTCTTCCCTCAGCCCCTGGCCTGTGATTCCAGCAGCTCCTCAAGTGCTTCCTGTGAGATGTGCTGGGGCTGCCCCCGGGCCAGCTCTGGCAGTGGACACGGGAGGCTGCTCCTCTGGATCCTGCGTGGGGCCTGGTGCCCACTGTGTTGCCGGGTGCTGGCATTGTGACATGGGGGTGACACAGCCGCATATGTGCAGCCCTTTGGAGGAAGCCTTTGGGGTGCTGGCTCCAAATCAGTCCCTGTAGCTACAAAATAGGGGAGTAAGCAACCTAATAGAGTCCCTTTTTTGCAAAAAGACAGTGTGGATTTGTTGCCAGTGCAGCCTTCCTTCCAGTAGCAATACTGCCTGTAGTATCATGTATGGAGGCCTCAGGGCTCGCTCAGGGCTTGTCACGCAGAACTGCAGGCCTGACAGAGCAGAACTGCTCTCCTCTCCTCTCCTCTCCTCTCCTCTCCTCTCCTCTCCTCTCCTCTCCTCTCCTCTCCTCTCCTCTTCTCTCCTGTCCGCCAGTCCAATATCTAAGAGACTGTTTGCCTGCAAGGACAGAGGGGTTTCAGTTCCAAAATGAATTTCAAGGACACATAACACAATTATTTTTATTTTATTTTGTTGTTAATTTATTAATTTTCTTGATTTTATGTTAATTCATGTTATGTTTCTTCGTGTCATTTTTTTTCCCTTTGTGACTCTGTTTCAGAACCCAGGCTCACAAGCATTAGCTCAAGCCCCAAGTGTAGCCAGGAGTAGGCTGAGGCATTCTTCAGTTTAGCCTGAGAAAAGATCCCTTGCAGGCTGGCAAAGGCAAGTCCCAGAGCTGCAGAGAGCAGCAGCAGGAATAGAGGCCAAACTGTCTGCGCTTCCTGCAGAGGGAGAACCTTGACAAGGAGTTGTGGGACTGACCATGCACAAAAGAGGAGGAAGAAGAAGAAGAAGAAGAGGAAGAAGAGGAAGAGGAGGTGACTGGTACCGTGGCATCTCTTCCAAAGCGTGACATGTAGCGATGACGAGCAGACTTTTTGCCTTGCACAACTTGCTTGGCTGCTGTGCTTCTTGGGCAGGGATGCATGAGAAGCGCTCTGGTCCCTGCCAGGCGCTTGTGTTACCTGCAGGGAGAGCTGAGAAGTGGCAGCTGCGGCTGCCAGCATGGTGGAGCATGAGCAGCCGGCTCCCAGGCCAAATGGCCCAAAGAAATGGTGGCAAGGGGCGGTGCTGAGAAGTGCAGAGGAAGGCAAAAAACTGCCGGGGACCAGTGCCCAATGTGCCCCGGGGGAAAAAGTTCCTTGCTGAGCCCAGTGCTGGCCATGGGCTGTTCCCTGAGCATGTGAGCCAGACCTGGCTCCTTGTCCCACAGGCTGCTCATGCTTCCCAGGAGCTGCCCAAGCCCTATCCTCCCTTGAGCTGGAGCTATCTGGCAGACTTGCCAGAGTGCCCAAGTGCCTCTGAGCTGATAGACCTTGTGGGCAAGAATCCTTGCTGTCCCTGTGTAGGACACCAGTGGGTGTTCCAAAGCACTGCAAGGCATTGCAAGCCCTCAATATCCTATCTCTTACGGCTCCTGAGCTTTGCTGTGTAGGAGATGAGGATGGTGAGCTCTGCAGTGCTCCTCAAGAAGGAATTGCCTTGGTCTTGCCACTGCTATCCAGTTGAAAAGGATTTGCATCCATGAGCCGAGCTTGGAAGGTGGCCCTGCCAGCAGATTGTCTTGCAGCGGAGAACCTCCAGCAGCCTCATGCAAGGTTTTCTTCCCTCAGCCCCTGGCCTGTGATTCCAGCAGCTCCTCAAGTGCTTCCTGTGAGATGTGCTGGGGCTGCCCCCGGGCCAGCTCTGGCAGTGGACACGGGAGGCTGCTCCTCTGGATCCTGCGTGGGGCCTGGTGACCACTGCGTTGCCGGGTGCTGGCATTGTGACATGGGGCTGACACAGCCGCATATGTGCAGCCCTTTGGAGGAAGCCTTTGGGGTGCTGGCTCCAAATCAGTCCCTGTAGCTACAAAATAGGGGAGTAAGCAACCTCATAGAGTCCCTTTTTTGCAAAAAGACAGTGTGGATTTGTTGCCAGTGCAGCCTTCCTTCCAGTAGCAATACTGCCTGTAGTATCATGTATGGAGGCCTCAGGGCTCGCTCAGGGCTTGTCACGCAGAACTGCAGGCCTGACAGAGCAGAACTGCTCTCCTCTCCTCTCCTCTCCTCTCCTCTCCTCTTCTCTCCTGTCCGCCAGTCCAATATCTAAGAGACTGTTTGCCTGAAAGGACAGAGGGGTTTCAGTTCCAAAATCAATGTCAAGGACACATAACACAATGATTTTTATTTTATTTTGTTGTTAATTTATTAATTTTCTTGATTTTATGTTAATTCATGTTATGTTTCTTCGTGTCATTTTTTTTCCCTTTGTGACTCTGTTTCAGAACCCAGGCTCACAAGCATTAGCTCAAGCCCAAGTGTAGCCAGGAGTAGGCTGAGGCATTCTTCAGTTTAGCCTGAGAAAAGATCCCTTGCAGGCTGGCAAAGGCAAGTCCCAGAGCTGCAGAGAGCAGCAGCAGGAATAGAGGCCAAGCTGTCTGCGCTTCCTGCAGAGGGAGAACCTTGACAAGGAGTTGTGGGACTGACCATGCACAAAAGAAGGAGGAAGAAGAAGAAGAAGAAGAAGAAGAAGAAGAGGAAAAAGAGGAAGAGGAGGTGACTGGTACCGTGGCATCTCTTCCAAAGCGTGACACGTAGCGATGACGAGCAGACTTTTTGCCTTCCACAACTTGTTTGGCTGCTGTGCTTCTTGGGCAGGGATGCATGAGAAGCGCTCTGGTCCCTGCCAGGCGCTTGTGTTACCTGCAGGGAGAGCTGAGAAGTGGCAGCTGCGGCTGC